>NW_006159908.1:1996839-2009286 GCF_000334495.1 Tupaia belangeri chinensis | reverse complement strand
TCCACAGCTTTAAGACTGAGTATAACAAAACTGCAAAATAATTATGTTATTTCAATTAAACAGTCAAATCTATGTGTGCATATACTCCACAAATGTTCACAGAATTTTAAACAAGTTTAGTTGCTCAAAAATATCTTCTTGCACATTTTTGTTATCTCCCTATAATCTGTTTCCATGGGCTTCGGATTTCTACTGGGAAGGAGAACTGGGTGAGGAAATGCCTGTCACACCAACTTGCTAACTGGTAGGGGTCCAGCTCAAATCCTGGTGAGCACATGCTAGGTACAGTACATTCCATTCTCCATTCTGTCCTGGGCCAAGTGGTATTGCCTGTTACTAAACAGTGTGAGCTTAGAGACTTCAAAATGACCAAATTCTGAAGGTAGCCAAAAAGAAATCCTAGAACACCAAAGAACACAAGTTGCTTGGCAGTAGGCCAGACCCGATAACTTTGATTCATTTAAAAATAGATGTTTAGCTACGGTTTCATAATCAAGGGCTACACTGCTTCTAAGAATTCAATGCTAGAAAGTTTGATTACATTTTATGTTAGTAATGCTCCCACTAACATAAAAAGTAATATGAGTCTTTAAAAAGGAGCTAAGTGTCTAATGCTATGTATATGCAGATTAAAAATAGAGTATGCCATTAGTAATCATTTATTTAAATTTTTAAAGAATTTTTGTCACTATATGTGGTTTTTTTATACCTGAGTTCTGATAATATTTTGTTTACCTTCCCAGGAATCTTCTAGAACTAAAGATCAAAATATGTACTTTAATGCTCAATCTTAGCCAACAGGCCAGGAAGCAATAAAAATATCTACAATTAATGATTGAATATTTTAATCATTACTAGTATTTTGGCAATTTCAGTGTGACCTCCATGTCATGAAACAGTAATAATAAAAAAAAACTATGTTCAATCCATTTAGTAAAATTACAGAATTCAATATATGTGGTGAGAACTTTTGAAGTCATAATCCAGTTGCCGTATTTTATAGATGAGATGATTGAGACTCAGGATGTTAAGTGATTTAATTCTAATTTCCAGTTGGTTAATGATTGACAAGTTGTCTGACAATTCCAGTGTTTCCTTAGTAAAATAAAATAATCAGATAAGCTCCCTTTTTATTTTTTATTCAACGTCCATTTAGATGCACACTATTTAAAATATGATGTTTAGTATAAAGTACAGAGAGAGAGATTTAGTTTTACATAGAGTAAGTTGTTTTGGCTTTGATATAACAAATAGATATAGTAAGAATGATACAGGCAATGAGCAGATTATAATTTATCCAATTTTTAAATTTGGTGGACAAGGGAAACCAGTTAAAAATGTGCTGTACTTCGTGTGATGATCTACTAATAAATGCTCCTTGAATTTTGAAATAGCTTTAAAAACCAATCTGTTGACTCCACATTACTTTTTCACAGATGAAGAGCTTTTCTCTGGAATGTACATAGATTTCATGGGGACAGATGCTGCTATTTTTCGAAGTTTAACCAAGAGAAATGCAGTCAGAACTGATCAACACAATTCCAAATGGCTAAGTGGTAAGGAAACATTTCCCACATTTCTCTTTTTACTATCATGCTTTAAACTAATTTATTTAATTCTATTATCACAATTCAGAAAACTGGATAAAACTTAAAATACCAGGCCATGACATGAATGATAATAATTCTATACACTGTAATTTTTAATATTTAGGTTAAGCAAATAATTTAAATAGCCTATAGATCATATCATATTCCAATTCTTTTTTTTTTTTTTTTTTGGTTAGAGAGAGATTTTTGCTATAGGGCTTATGTGCTCACCAAAGAGACAGAGAGAGACAGAGAGTCAGAAAGCAAGAAATCCACCCACCCCCAGAGGGGGCGGCCATACCACAATCCCTTCTCTCCATTCTCTTCTTGAGATTCTTGGCACACACACACATGTGCCCTGTGTGAGTTTTAAGCCACCGGGTCCAGAACTTGAACTGTAGACTACGTGGGAGTCCAGCAATGTAATCATTACTCCACCTGCTGATCCCCCAATTTATTTTTTGATAATTATAAAATTGTCATATGAATATGAATAATATGAATATGAATAAATAAAAATGACAGGGTATTTATCAAGTATGCTAATACTCAACCATCTTCTCTAGTTTAATTGCAGGAGACAGACAGAGAAAGAATGGGAGAGGGACTAAGAGAACTCACTCCCCAGTGGGGCATGATCACCGCAGTACCTTCTCCTCCATGTCTCTGCCCTGTTAGGATTGGAGCACACACATACCTGTGTCCAGCATGTTTTTCAAGCCACCGGGATTGAGATTCAAACTGTGTAGTCAGCCATGTGAGACCTGGCTGCCTTTAACACCAAGCAGTGGAACTGGCCCAGTTAACTATGCTTTTTAATTCATTTAACGTGTATTTTAATAATGCCAATTCTAAAAATCACCCTAAATGTGTGACATTTACATATAATGAATATGGTGTTTCAGGAACTTTTTCTTATTTGTCTCATTTATTTATATATTTATTTTTGAGAGGTTTTTGCTGTAGGGCACGGGCACTCACCAGAAAGACAGAGAGAGAGACAGAGAGACAGAAAGTGAGAAATCACCCCCCTAGAGGGGATGGTCATGCTGCAATCCCTTCTCCTCATTCTCCTCTAGGGATCTTGGGTATACATGCACATGTACCCGGTGTGAGTTTAAACCATGGGGTCTCGGACTTGAACTGTGGTCAACTACATTGGAGTCCAGCGACATAGCCATTACGCCAAATGCTGGTCCTCTTAATTATTTTAACTTAGATTCTAAAATTGTAAAACTGGCATAAATATCTTTTTCATGATTTGACTAGTGTTTATTAAAAATTACAGATATGATAATCTTACAATTGTTGATTTTCAACTGTTTCTAATTCTTGTGATCATGTGGAATTTACATCAAAAAAAAGGTACTCATTTGATTTTTCAGTATAATTGCAATCTTTTGGAGTTTTCAGGAAGAAGAAACCATTAAGATTCATATCATTTAACCCTGGGGAAATTTCTAGCTGACCCTAAATTTGGCAATTCACTTAACATTGTACAGTTATCATGAATCATCACAGTTAAGCATCTTTTTCACTGATAGGCCAGCACAAGAAAGCATTGATTGTCCATTTACTTCTTCAAATTATTCCTCCAGTACATCTGGAAATATAGTTTTCTAAAAGTTGTTTTGTTCTTAAAATAAGGAAACCCTGTATGTCTTCAAATGACTGCATTTAAAAAAAAAAAAAAGGTTTCCAGTTCATTTCATATGCTGTATTTTAAGAAATATGTGTTTTTCAGATCTTAGGTTCCCAACTCCTCTTTCTGCTTCAATGAATTTGAGTTTATAGACACTAGATCGAAAACCACAGTTTGAAAAACAAACGTTGTTTTCAATAAAATAAAAATCATACTCCATGGAAAATAATTGGTAGAAAAGATTTTCAATATTTTAAAACTCATCAGTGCACAAAGAAGTTTTGCATTTTCTGCACTTTCAAAACATATTACAGACGGAGAAAAATAGCTTAAGCTCTCATAGTCTTGCTATACTTTGTGGTCCTTGACATTCCAAATGTGGTATGTTGAGTGAATACAATGACTGCTTTTAGAAATGCTGCCTATGAACATTGAATTGTTCTTCTGTACTGAAGATGGGAAGTCGTGCAACTGTGGCCTATGTGGTCAACAGTAGATGGATTTTCATCATGAGTAGAGCTAGTTTTTGTGTTTGTTTCTAGAACCTATGTTTGTGGATGCACATGTCATCCCAGATGGCACTGATCCAAATGATGCAAAGGTGTACTTCTTCTTCAAAGAGAAACTGACAGACAATAACAGGAGCACAAGACAGATTCATTCCATGATTGCCAGAATATGTCCTGTAAGTATTAATGTTGTTCCCATATGAAGAGCGACGGAGAACTTCAAATGCTATAAATGATTATTTTTGTAATGGTTAATCTTCTGCTTTATTACTGACTGTTACAAATAAATAAAATGTGGACAAATGCAATGTAATCTTTATTCGCATCAGTCATATGAGGTGCACATATCCTATTTCACTAGAGCTCTTCATTTAAAGAGATCTTTTGGTCGTGGTTTTACACATGAACAGTTTTGACTAATTATTGCGTATCCACTTACTATGCTGGTATTAAAACAAATAGCTAAATTCTATATTACCAAAGAAACAAAATAATTCTTCTGAACAAAATACAGCAAATATTAGTAAAAGATAATTATTGAGGGACTGTCTTTAGCAGTGAAAATTAAGAAATGCTTTAGTAAACTATAGTTTTCATTATAGATAGTAACCAAATATCCTTTTGTATCAATAGCGACAAAAAGAAGTTCATGGATTCCTCTAATATAGGAGTTGACAGACTTGTCTTGACTTATGATTAGCATCCGTTGTGAAAATATTTCTTCTAATGTTTTAGATAGTTTATTTTTAAATAATACACTATTTCACTGATCACAGGGCTCAACTGTTTTTAAACTATATGGAACAAGAGAGAAAAACCAGCAAAGAGGGTGAGAGGCCTGTGGATACAGAGGGGGAAAACTGTCATCTATAGAGACTTGTGAATGATCCAGAAGCCATTTTTCCTATCCTGGCCAGGGACATATGGACAGAAAGCATCCAATTAAAAATACCAAGGATTAAAAGACAATGCAGAAAAATCAGGGAGGGAAAGTGAAATATTAGGGACCATTTTGTGTAAGGATATACCAAATCTTTCCACTGTTGAATTTGCGATCTTCACTGTATATAGTAATTTATCTTTGTATTAAAGACAATGAATTAACAAGAAAAGACAAACTGAATTATTTATTCTACATCACATTTTCTAAATACACCATGTAATGTTAAAATTAGAAAAATTTAGGGTACATATTAAATTAGTTTCTTGATTTCCAACTGATACCTTAATAGAAGAGAATAATAGTATAACTGTAGTTACTTTATAGAATACTATATATCCTGAATATTCCTCTTTGGCTTTTGGCATGCAGATGTGGTTCATTATTTCCATTCTCTAGATCATAGTGCATCTCCAAATACTCAGAACCCAAGCTGAATTTCTAAGACACTAAAATTTATGTTTGCCAATTGATTTCAGAATGACACTGGTGGACTGCGTAGCCTTGTAAACAAGTGGACCACCTTCTTAAAAGCGAGACTGGTGTGCTCAGTAACGGATGAAGACGGCCCAGAAACACACTTCGATGAATTAGGTATGTGGATGTGAAACTGAAAAAAAGTTTCAAAAAGAAAGCTTGTAATGCCTATACATTTTAATAAGCTTGGAAGAGGATGTATTTTTCCATGGATAGTTTCAGCATAAATAATGTGCCAATTTCTATCAAAATAATCTGGATACTGCTCATACATTTTCTTAAGTATTTTTAAAATTTATTTCACCCCAGACTACACTACAGAAACATTCAGTTCATCAAATTTACTATGTTGTATGTATGACTCATGTGTGTGTGTGTGCGTGCATATGTGTATATGTCTGAGAGAAAGAGAGAGACAGAGAGAAAGAAGTACTTTTCTAATTTATATATAGGCAGTGATCTATTGTATTTTTATAAATGAGCCTTTCATGACTATAAGAATATCTCATGTTCTGATTTGATATTTGTATGAGAATATAGCTATATATATTTATAATTGCAGCCAATGTCAGAATGAAATTCAAGTGGAAAAGTGATAGAGTGGGAATTAGGAGGCTTGTGCGCCCAGCTTAGTTCTGGCGGGTGATTCTGGGACTAAGTATCCACAGCCTGATGTGAGGAGACTTATATTTTTCAAGTCAAGTAAGGACTATCAGTTTGAGAATTGTTTCTTGGTAATCAGAGCAACTTGGCATCCTAATGTTATATTTGCTAAATACTATGGAGAAATTACTTTTCTTTTGTCTTAATCCTTTAAAATGTAAAAGGCTGGTTAGTCATAGATTTTTGAGGTCAATAATGAGATAAAAATAAAACTGTGGGCCAGCTCTGTGGTGCCATGGTTAAGTCCTGTGCATAGGGAGCTAACCCCACGTGGCTGACGGCAGTTGAAGTCCCAGCCCCGGTGACTTGGAAAATATCCTGGGCACCAGTGTGCACATGCCCTGTATCCCACAAGATGGAGAAATGGAGGAGAAGGGATCGTGGTGTGATCACAGCACATTAGGGAGTGCTTTCTCTTTCGCTCTCTGATGAATGCATGTGAACTTTGGCTATACAAAATAAAAAAGAATAAAACTGTTACAATATGGAAAAATGTAGTGATTCTAACAGTTAAAAACCTGAAATAGACAATGGTTCTTCTTAAAAGCTGTATATTAATCATGGAAACAAATTTTCTGTGTCAGCTTTTCTAGAAAAAAGTTGTAAGACTCATTCCATTCACTATTTCTTCCTAAATTGTTTGCAAGTATGTGTATGTTGCAGTCTTTCTAGTGCTTTGGGAAGAACTAGACATCGCCAGCCTTTATTTGCATATGGAAAAACTGATGGTTATTAATTTATTACTTAAAGGTAAAATCATTGCTAACTTAAAAAATACATCTGTTTTTGTATTCCTCAGCAGAAATTCTATCTGTAAAATTGTCACCAAGCCAGAACTTCCTTAAAATCATGGCTGTTGATTATCCATTGAGGTTTTCTGTCACAAGTTTGTTTTCAAGTTGTTACTTATTACTGTGCTTTACTATATACACCTTTGTCTTCACCTTAATATTAAGCTTATTAATAAACAATTGTTATAACAATTGTTTGTTAAATAAAAGTGTCACTGGAAATTTAAGCCAGAAGCCAAAAAAGTCTTACTTTATATTTAAAAAAAGGTTGTGAAAAAGTTTATTTTCCATGTTCTAATTTATAACGAGGTTAAAAAGAAATAGATATTTGTCATGGTAAATAATATTTGTAATATATTTTAAATTTGATTTTTAATGGTTATGTCACTGGACTCCCACATAGTCAACCAAGTTTCAAGTCCTGGATCCAGTGGCTTAAACTCTATGCATGCCCAAGGTCCGGAGAGGAGAATGGAAAAGAAGGGATTATAACATGGCCATCTCCCCTGGGGAGGAAGGGATTTCTTGCTTTCTGTCTCTCTTGGCTTGCCAGAGAGCACACACACCCTTTAGTACAAGTCTCTCTAAAATTAAAAAAAAAAAAATAGTATTATCTGTAAAGCCTATTTAGAAAATACAGAAACAAAGAAGCAACTAGAAAATTTATGTAGCTTTGTTACCCAAAGACACTCATTGTGAATCCTATTCTTGTGTTCTGGTTTATCGTTTCAAGAATTACATGATTTTAGTCTACATTATATATAATAATGTTTTTTACACTTAATATTATTAGTATGATTTCCATAAGGATCTTTATAAATCCCATTGGTGTCTGCATAATATTTAATTTGATTTTACCTTGTGCCAATCAGTAGTTGTTTTCAAATTTTAATTCTGTTATAGGAATATTTTTCTGAATAGTACTTTACATAGTTAAATTATTGTCTTATAATCATTTAAGACATACTGTTAAAATTTGAGAACTTTAAAGAATGGTATTTTCCCTTTTATAGAGGATGTGTTTCTGCTGGAAACTGATAACCCGAGGACGACACTAGTATATGGCATTTTTACAACATCAAGGTAATTATTAAATGATTACATTTTATAAGTCACAATGAACTTCATTGAGTAGTGTTAATTATTATTAAAGCCTTCTTCTCTTAAAATTTTCATTTTATATAGCACTTGAGATGCTGCCCTCCTATTTTAATTACATTTGCCTGATTGCCATAATACATGTATTTAAGATGAACTAATGCTTTCATAGTAGTTTCCACAGAGATTGATGATTACATGCTAATGATTACATGCTATTTTTCTCAAAGAAATGGAAATAAAAATTATGATACAGAAATGAAGTATTTAAGATATTTGTTTAGAAAACAATCTGAGGACTTGTGATTCAAATGAAATTTTTAATATTTCTTGTAGCTGAAGATGATGGGTATGTTTATTACCTGATGATAGTGCTGGTAGCAGAGTACATATGGCTCAACTCGCCAAATTGTATGCACTATATGAAGTTTCCTATGTACCAATTAAACAGTAAAACTAAAAAAACCCTGGCATTTCAATCAGAAATATATTTATTTTTTTACTTCTAGCACAATCTATTGATAACTATTAGTTACCTAATAGTATAGTTATCTAGTGATAACTATTTAGAAAATAATGAAACACTATACCAGTTATCATGGTCTATATACTTCATATATTTGAAAATAGTTTTAATGATTTTTAGTACCTCTAGGATGTCTATCACAATATGTGTTGAAGATATTTCGTAGTGTTATCAACAGTACTAGGGAGAAATGTTCACCTGTTGAAACATCCATTTTGTAAGACAAATAATAATATGATTGAATGTATGGAAGAAAATGAAATGAAAAAAAAACAACAACAATATAATAGTATATGCTTTAAGGTAATCCACAATATTTTCACTCATTTCTGCACACATTTCTGGTTTTGTTTGTTTGTTTGTTTTAGAGAGTCTTTTTTGCTATAGGGCTTGTGACCTCACCAGAGAGACAGAGAGAGATGGGGGATGTCCAGGCTGCAATCCCTTCTCCACCATTCTCCTTTCAGGGTTTGAGCATGCATGTACATGCATCCGGTATTAAGTTTCAAGCTGCCAGGTCCAGGAACTATGGTCAACTATGTGGGAGTCCTGTGATGTGACCATTATGCCATCTGCTGGTCCCCATATTTCTGTTTATTAAATATACCCTTGGAATTTTACTTAGAATTCAACCTAATACTCTAGACTTGGGACCAATCCAAACTGTAATGGGGGATTTTGGGATTCTTTCTTTAGATAATCAATTAAAAGATTATCTAAAGGTTGTAACATTCTGATCCTCTTAAATATTTGTTTTAATAAATACACCTCCCTAGTTTCTATTTATCCCAAAAATCTATAGCTTTAATATTAAAAATATTCAAAATTTTTATTTCTGTCAATGCTAATGATTAATAATATATTGTTTGTTTTCATAAGAATGCAATGCCTTACTATTAGCCATCAAATTTGAGATAAATATGTAAATTAGAGAAATGCGGGTTTCAGTCAATCTACTTTAGTGATAATTAAAATATTTTAGTAGGAATTCAAATGATTTTATGAGATTTTATTGACTAAAGATCATTTAATGAATCTCTTTCAGACTCCTTTCTTTCTTTCTTTCTTTCTTTCTTTTTTCTTTTCCTGTGAGCAACAGGAAACACATAATAAATAAAAGCAATTCGACTTTACCAACTAGTATTCAGGATTACATGGGAGCATACTCGCATATTAAAATCATTTTAATATAAAAAAGACATTCTGTGCCTCTATCAGTGGGATTTATTTCCTCAAGTTAACTTATGATAGGTTGTATTCATAGCGATTTGGAATTAAAATTCATATTTTTAAATAAAATCATCAGTACAGTTTGTTTTTGTTGTTAGTAACAATTTAGAAAATTATTTCACTTGTTTTATTTTTTGAAAACACTGAGAAAAACTTACAGCTTACTATTGTCTACCACATCAATGGATAAGTTAAATATTTTACTGCTTTTTAGTGTATCAATGTCTTATTTCAAAACATCAGAAGATGTTTAACTTTGTACATGTGCCATAACATCTTTTCCACAATATATGAATTTTTGTCATAAACTTATCACCTTTTTAATTGTTTTTTAATGTAAAAAAGTTAAGATATAGACCGTTTCTATTTTCTTTTCTTTAGCTCGGTTTTTAAAGGATCAGCAGTATGTGTATACCATTTATCTGATATACAGACTGTGTTTAATGGGCCTTTTGCCCACAAAGAAGGACCCAATCATCAACTGATTTCCTATCAGGGTAGAATTCCATATCCGCGCCCTGGAACTGTGAGTACTCGGGAATGTTTCCTTGTTATCGTGCTTTAAAAAATTGTATCATTTGTCTAGAAAGGAACATTATCTTGACATCTATTAAATACTGTCATCAACCTACCATTACGCTCATTAATAATTTTTCAGCTCACAGGAATCCAAATTTTGGATTTTATTAATATGTCATATATATTTAGAATGCTCTATATATTTTTTCCATGTGCTATTGCTAACAAAATATCATTTAGGTTCCAAAACAACTGTGTAAGTTAGGCAAGGCAGAGATAGTTCCCTAATTTTATTGACATAAAAATCATACCTTTGATAGTGTTAAATTTTTAGTGGCATCCCCAAAATTTAAATATTAGTTACTTCTCATAACATTTTCTTATATAAGGATTTTCATCTATTTTAATGAAGAATTACACTGTGACAATTAATTTAGAGATACCTCATGTGGAGATATTTAATTTTAAGGTATATATTTAGTTAAGAATCATATGTTATATTTTTCTCAAAGAAAAGTTTGGTATGTGTGAGCACAGAATTACAATGAAAGTGGGAGCCAGCAGTTAGCGTAATGGCTATGTCTCTGGACTCCCACGTAGTCGACCGCGGTTCGTGTCCCGGACCCAGTGGTTTAAAACTCACGCCGGGCGCATGTGCGTGCGTGCCCAAGATCCCGAGAGGAGAATGGAGGAGAAGGGATTGCAGCATGACCACCCCTCCTGGGGGGTGATTTCTCGCTTTCTGTCTCTATGTCTCTCTCTGTCTGTCTGGCGAGCGCACACTCACTATAGCGAAAACCTCTCCAAAAAAAAAGAATTACAATGAAAGTGATGTCATAATGCAAATAAAATATTTATGAATTATAGATTAATATACAAATTAGAACTATTTAACTATATGTAGCTTTCTCATTAAAAATGACCTGAACTAGAACTACTGTTTATTAGGCTTATAGATATATCCATATCATACAATATTAGTAGTATTTTTTTTTTAAGGTTTTTGCCATAGGGCATGTGCACTTGCCAGAGAGAAAAGAAAGACAGGGAGAAAAAAGTAACTGTCTCCATTATCTTCCTGGGATTTGGGGCATGCACACACATGTGCCCAGCATGATTTTCAAGCTGCCAGGTCTGGGGTTCAAACCACAGTTGACTATGTGGGACCTTATCCACCATGCCACTGGCTGGCCTGCAATACTAGTGCTACTAAGAAGTTTATTAGCAACTAATTTTTGTAGCTCAAAACACAATGCAATAGCATAATAGAATTGCAATTTTTATAGGTTTCAATAAATCTTACTACTTGTTTTTCATTTGACCTATAATAATGCTGCCTTCTAAAATATTGATCAATTTCTGTCTTTGTACAATGTTGAGAGTACACTGTTTAAGGGGTGGTGTTATATAATTGATTATTAGGGTAAATATAATATTATATCTCTGCATTTCATAGAACAGACAGAATTACATGACATTATGTGCACCTCTTCTCCGTTAAGGACATCACAGTGGTAACTTTAAACCAACCACGCTGGGAATAGTCACACCATCAAGTAGCAAATGCTACAAATGAAGGACTGGTTTTTCGTGAATTGAGGCCACTTCTTGTCCCATCTCTCATCAGGCTCTTTACTGACATGGCAACTTCAAAGGCACCTTAACTGGAGCTTAGAACTTGGAATCACAGTGAGAAAACCACTGATGTTGAGTAGCAATTATTCTACATAAAATGGGGATACAGGAACTCTTTTTAATAAAACAAAATAAACCAATGCTAAATTAGAAAATTATGTTAACAGCCCCACTTTTCAGTTTTTCAGCTGCCCTCTCAAAAATAAGCTTTTTTTTTTTTTTTTTGGTTCCAAAGCAGTGTAGAGTAAGCCAGGACTTAGCGACACACATCTGGATCAGACTCTGAAAAAAGGGAGTAGTCAGTGCTTGAGACATATTTCTATAATGTGGTCTCTTACATCTGGTGTTGAGACCAGAGCAGCTCGTTTAAATCAAAAAATTGTCAGATGAGTGATCCTAAGGGAATAAAAGAGGCAGGGTGGAGAAGTAACCTCTGGAACTCCTCCTGGAAAAGCATACCTCCCTGAAGATTTGGTCCCTCCACCCTTCACTGAGCAGAACACCATGAAGTCAGCTCTCTGACTCACAGTGGCCAGTGCCTGTCCCTTCCCTGGACTTCCAGGGTTTAATATCCCACTCATGTAGTCTGAAGACTGGCAGCCAAGTGACCCAAAGCATTCTCTCTTCTTTGAGGTTAGGAATGTTGCCTCTGAAGTCCTCCCAATGAAGGATCAACTGTGATTGTCATACTTTATTTCCCCACACAGTAGTCCGGTTGCTGGGTCAACCTCATAAATATATGCCTGTGCTCTTAAAGAAATGACACTAGCAGAAATCTTATACCCTCATTCTAATGTTCTGTGTAGGTGCTTCTTTTAGAGCAGGAAT
>NW_006159908.1:1981875-1996822 GCF_000334495.1 Tupaia belangeri chinensis | reverse complement strand
TCTTTTAGACCATGAATGATGGCCGTGTTAGTAAACGGCCTAACCGGCAAGTCCAAGTCAGGAGGAAGAAGCCTGCCAATTGTGTCATAATGTTTTTCCATAAGTAATTTGAGTTTGTGGGAGAAACAAGACACCTTTGGTATGTTGCAAAGGGCAGCCAAAGACTGCAGACTTTCTGTGGCTGAGCTAACATATTACATTATTCTGTTGCAAAAATGTATAAAGCTTCTGCAGGAATTGTGTTTGTGCATACTGTGTATCCTCTTAAAGTACAGTAGTATCTAATAAAAATGTTCAGTTTTGACATCTATTTGTAAGTGTCTAATACCAGCAAAGAAACAAAGAAAATTCATTATCCACGTTGTCAGTGGTGACAAGGAAAAGAGACGATCATCTCTGGCACTTTTTTGATTGCATGCATCTTTTGTTTGTACATTAGAAGTATTTTATTTCTCAGACATGTTTAAAAACATTTGACTCTAAAATTTGCAATAAAATTGAACACATAAGACATATAGTCATGAAAAGTTATTTGCATGTGGTCTCATACTATTATTCAAAAGAAGTGAATAAAATAAAAATAAGTATTCATGTAGTCCAGAGAAGAGATTATGGTGGGAGAGCTTTATTTGGGAACTCATTTACATATACATATATACATATATATATATGTATATATATGACATTGAAATGGATCTAGAGAGTGATCAGATACAGATAAATTGGGGTTAAGTAAGGAGGGGAGAGTTTCAGATAAAGGGTACAGTGCATAGAAATGAAAGTGAGTCCTGAAAGTTGTCATGGGCAAGTGGGACTAAAGCAATGGACTTCTGTATTTAATGGAGGGCAAATAGAAGGAAGATGAGGGCCAGCATGTAGCATGTTCATTAAGGTGTGGGACTCCTACATGGACAACCATAGGTTGAGTCCCAGACCTGGCAGCTTGCTGTTTCAATTTCTCTCTCTCTCTCTCTCTCTAATGAGCATGCATGCCCTATAGCAGACTGAAAGTAATAATGATAATAAATTTTAAAATTAAATAAATAATCTTTTTTTTTTTTGGAGTTTTTTGCTACAGGGTACATACACTTGCCTGAGAGACAGAGAGATAGAAAGTGAGAAGTCACCCCCAGGGAGGTTGGCCATGCTGCAATCTGTTTTCCGCCATTGTTTTCTGGGATTTGGGGCATGCATGCACATGTACCTGGTGTGAGTTTCAAGCTACCATGTCTGGGACTCAAACCATGATCAGCCATGTGGGAGTCCAGTGATGTAACTACTGCACCATCTGCTGGTCCCAATAAATAATTATTTTTTTAAAAGAAAGGGAGGGACTGCTGTATAAAAGTACACGTCTTCAACTAGGTAATTCTTTGATTTCAAAGAAAGGACCTAACTTACCAAGGATTTAAACATAAAATCACTTTCTCTTGGTATACAAATTTTTTAGACCAATGTGAGAAACTAGCCCAGATTCTGAAATGTCACCAACTATCTTGGTTTACTGATATCCCACTCATCTGCCAAGTGTTAGGTGAAGACTCTCTTGACCATGCCAGTCACTCCTTCTCTAACCAGTTTTGCATTTATTTTCTACTGTCTGTTTTCAGCCCCACCTCCTACCTCTCTTTCACTTTTGCTCTACTTTTTCCCTTATCTTCTGGCTCTATGTTCCAAGAATGCCCCAGGAATTAGAGTTCCTTAAACACTCCAAACTTTGTTTTCTCATCTGTAAACTTCCTCATTGACTCAGGCAGCCTTAAGTTTTCCACTAGTCTGAAAGAATTTTAAAATATTTGACTCCTGAGTATACAAAGCAATTGATCCTGAACAGGCTTATTACTTATTTTATATTTCTCTCAAATTATTACTATTTAATAGGTCTTCCAAAAAAACTATGCATAGATTTCAAATATTTTTGCACCAAAATAAAACTCATACTTTATTTTTCCATCAAGATTTTTGTTGTTGTTTTTTACTTTCTTTCTAGAGAGAGATATTTTTGCTATAGGGTGCATGTGCTCACCAGAAAGACAGACAGAGAAACAGAAAGCGAGAAATCACCCCCGCCATGCACCATGGGGGAAGGTCATGCCACAGACCTTTTTCCCCCATTATCCTCAGGATTTGGGGCACACACACACACATGTGGCCAGCGTGAGTTTTTAAGCTGCTGGGTCTGGGACTCGAACTGCAGTTGATTACATGTGAGTCCAGCAATGTAACCATTACTCCATCTGCTGGTCCTTTCCATCAATTTTTTTAGATTCCAATGTATTTTTCAACTTTTGCCACAAGCTGCATGTGCTCACAAGAGGGAGAAAAAGAGACAGGGGAAAAGTAAAAAAAAAAACTCTCTCATGGGGCATGGTCATGCTGTAAGCCCTTCATTTGTCACTTCTCACTGGCTTTGAGGCATACATACTCAAGCCCAGAGTGTTTCTCAAGCCGCTGGGTCCTGAACTCAAACTGCACAGTTGGCCATGTAAGATCCAGCTGCCCTCCCCAACACAACATGGGCTAGACTCCACTGTATATTTTGATATTTTGTTTTGACTATGTCCCTCCTACTTACTGGAATATTCATATCTAGAAGGTAATAGTACTTTTACTTATGTTCCCTACTGAGCATATCAAATGCTTTTTGACTAAAATATGTTCAAAGAATGACACATATATTACTATATAATTGTATTAATTCTTAGAGTAAATATAATGGATATGAGGATTACGAGAATGTTTAGGAACCTCAGAAGGCAGTGGGCATGTATGAATTCCTGAATATGGGGAAGAAGTGAGGTAAAGGCCATGACTGCTAATCCTTCCTTACCATGGTATTACCTTTCGTCACCTAGCATAGTAATACAAACACTTAAAATGTCTTTACTCAAAAAAGGAGTGCTTATCATTGCTTGATAAACAGAATGCTGGAAGAACTGAAGAATAACAAACATTCAAAGGAGAAAATTAACCACAGTTATTTATGACTGTTTGTAGAGAAAATTTAACCTTCTGAAGAATAAGACACAGCCTAGTTAATGGACAAAGGCTCTTATTGTATGATAGTACATGGATGTTATGTTATCTTGAGATTTCAATGCACAAGGTGAGGGAAAAATTCATCACAATTACACTTGACAGTGTTACACTGAGCAAACTCAGTAGTACAGATCGAGTCTATAAAGGGCGATCAATTTTATTCTTGTCGCCATTATTGTCATTCATCCTATGTCTTATCTACAAAGTTTATGCCATAAATCAAGGGAAGAATTAATTATCATCAAAAATAATTCTTTCGTAAATTTGAAGATTAACTCATACTAGGAGATTCTGGTTTCAACAGAAGAAGGTCACTGTGAATACAAAACAAAAGTCCCAAATGTGGGCTATTTGGATGAATTTAAAATAATTTGTTTCACTTGATTGATTTGGGTTGCCTATTTCTTAACAATGGTTTGAGGCAACCTTAACACAATTATTATATGAAATCCAGTTACTTTTAAGTAAAGCCAAAAAGTAGACATTGGTAATTTAATGGCCTTATTACACATCAAGCTGTACTAGTAGAGACCTGTATAAATTTCTTAGTGATGTATGGTAACTTTGGATTTTCTGGAACTTAAAAAGGAGAATGCTTGCAAAAATCTAAAGAGACATCTCATCTCAGCAAGCCATAATTAGTGGTGTGTTATGAAGGCCTGGAACTACTTAAATTGCCCATGCATTGTACTTTCCATGTTTTTATTCATTTAGCAATGTGTTTCCCTTTTTCCACTTTGTGTGAAGAAAGCGGGTAGAAAAGATTCATAATTCTATACTTTGCAGAAGTATGGAACATACCCATCAACATAGAACAACCTCAAATTAAATTCATTGTCTTCACTTTGGTCTTCATTGTGGGCAATTTATAAACATGTATATTCCAATGTAATGTTTTCTCTTGAAAGAAAAATGTGAACCCCAGATGAAAGAAAGTCCAGTTAACGGCATAAGGAATGGTTTCCTTACTTGTCTAATTATCTCCTTTGCTAAGTCATTTAATGCTCATATGCCTCTCCAAAAAAAAAAAAAGAGAGAGAGAGAGAGAAAGAGAGAGAGAGAGAGCTATATATGCTGGTCTTGTAAAAAGTTCTAGTAACTTGGTCTAACTTTAATGTCAAAACCTAGTCTACAAATTATACTCAGTGATGCAATCTAAATGAGTAACATTGTGTTTCTAATCTACAGAGATGTGTTTGCAAATGTGGGTCTGCCTGGCAACAAAGGCCCACTCACAGGCAATCATATTATCAGACCTAGCTGATGTAAGGATTTAATCTAAAGGCTGCCATAGTCTGTGCCATCCCCAAAGTTCTTATTCTTTTTTCAATAAATCAATGTTGGGAACCAGCAGTTAGTGTAATGGCTATGTCGCTGAATTCCCACATAGTCGACCGCGGTTCGCGTCCCAGACCCGGTGGCTTAAAACTCACGCAGGGCACGTGTGTGTGCATGCCCAAGATCCCGAGAGGAGAATGGAGAAGGGATTGCAGTGTAGCCATCCCCCCTGGGGGGTGATTTCTCGCTTTCTGTCTCTATGTCTCTGTCTGGCGAGTGTATGCGCCCTATAGCGAAAAAATCCTCCAAAAAAAATGTAAAAGAAAAAAATAAAAATAAATAATAAATCAATGTAAAAAATGTGTTGGATTTCACACAGCATTCCATCGCCTGTTGAAATCTGGCAGAACTAGACATACCCAGCATAAGAGCAATCTGCGGAAATAAGTGTCATTGCTGCTCTTGAAAAAGGCATGGCTTTCCAGTTTGTCACGGTCCCCAATCTATCCTACCATTCACCATCGATGCTGCGCCTTGTGCTGTTGACCAGGAAGCTTGCTCTGTTTCTTTCTTTTTACCTCCTACCTCTCTAAAGAGGACAAAAGAAAAAAACTAAAATGAAAGTGCTATGTGTTTCAAGAAAATATGACAAAGCGATTTTGTTTCTGGAAGTAGAGATAGTGAAAGGTATCTAAAAGGATAAGGTAACTCATGCTTGTATCTGTTTAAATATTCGAACCAATCACTTTGCTCCTATCAGTTAGCACTCCTGTTAGTAAGTCTGAGTTTCAAGCTTCAGCAGTTGTAAGCCTGCCCTCAAGTTTGGCCTCAGGTGCCCCTTCAGTGGAACCTTCTCCTCAGAAGCCCTTGTCAGGCTCCCTTTCCAGAACTGCTGAAGTCGTCCAACAGTCTTTTTTTCCAAACTCATTACTGTGATCTGCCTATTCCTTTGGACTTCATGCTCTGAATCTTTCCTTCCCTGGCCAGAATTGAAGTCCCTGTTTCATACTACTTCTTCACTCAGATTTCAGGCCCGATATAATTCACTCGTTTAACTTCTCTTTATAGAGAAGTTTTTAACACTTTTTTAACACTTTTGTTATAGATCTGATGACAAAATGATGAACAAAATAGACAAAGTTACATTCAACAGACAGATTATGGTCTGGGGCAGGAGAAACACAAAATACAGAAGCAAGTAATATATACTGTCAGGTAAATGAGGACTATGAATAAAAATCGCAGGGTAAGGAGACAAAGTGGAACTAGACCGGGGAGTTATTTTTATTTCATCAGCTTTAAGGAAGTAACATGTGAACTGAGAACTGAATGAGGTAACAGAGAAAGCCTCGGGGTGGTCTGAGGAAGAGTGTGCCAGACAGGGAATAGCAAGTGCCAAGATCCCAGTGGGGAAGCAAGCTTGAGGCCTAGGAGCAGCAAGGACTAGTATGGAAGGGGCCAGCTCAGGCTGGATCATGCAGGGGCTTGTGGGCCTTTCCAAACTGTTGGGTTTTTATTCTGAGGCAATGGGCATCGTTGGAGTCTTTTCTAAAGGTGAATTATCAGACCTAATTAGCCACATCCAATCTAAGCTCCAACTCCTGAGATTCTCCTTTTTTACAGTTTATTTATTTCATCCATGAGAGAAGGAAAAAGAGAGACCCTAATAGGGGCTTCCCACCACAATACAACTGCCATCCTCAGCCAGCCATGATCACAGGCATTCACTCACGCCTGGCATGGGCAGGGAGACCTTGGGATACAGACCTTCCCAGAGAGCCTCTGCATTGCGGAGGGTTGTATTTAGTACTATGCCGCTGTGGTACGCAGTTTTTTCAGAAGGGAAGATGACATGAAATAAAGCGGTTGCATATTAGAGTTCTGATCGCATTTGATAATGACAGTATACTCTAAGTAGTACCAGAATTAGACTGATTCTACGAGGTTTTTTCTAACAATGTAGTGTCTGGCACAAAATGAGAAACAGAAAAGTGATTGATAAGAAGGGTAACAACTTTTGTCATGGGGGACCAGCAGTTAGCATAATGGCTATGTCGCTGGACTCCCACGTCTGACTCTTTCTGGCGAGTGCACTGCACCCTGTAGCAAAAACTTCTCCCCCCAAAAAAAAAAAAAAATTATCATGGGACCAGCAGATGGCACAATGACTGCGTCGCTGGACTCCCACGTAATCGACCGCAGTTTGAATCCTGGACCTGGTGGCTTAAGCTCAAGCTGGGCTCATGTGTGTCATGCCCAAGATCCCGAGAGGAGAATGGAGGAAAAGGGAATTGTGGCGTGGCCATCCCCACCCTGGGGTGTGATTTCTCACTTTCTGTCTCTCTGTCTCTTTCTCTGTCTTTCTGGCAAGCGCATGCACCCTATAGCAAAAACCTCTCCAAATAAAGTTTTATCATATATAAAACGGTATCAGCTCCTCTCTGAAAACAAATAGGGTAGGATAGGTGGACAGTTTTATTCAAATCATCAAATTATGCACTGTATTAATTTTCAACATGTAGTCTTATCTATTACATCTAGTTGTGCTTTTTATTTTCAATGGGTCGCAAAAACAATTAACTCAAGCTTCTAGGTGTTTTGAAAAGTAGAGTTATTTTGATTATTACTAAAACAAAGTAACTGTTTTATAACTTGGCTCTTTTAAAATGTTTAGTGCCCTGGAGGAGCATTTACACCCAACATGCGAACCACCAAGGAGTTCCCTGATGATGTGGTCACTTTCATTCGGAACCACCCTCTCATGTACAATTCCATCTACCCCATCCACAAGAGGCCCTTGATTGTGCGTATCGGCACTGACTACAAGTACACAAAGATAGCCGTGGATCGAGTGAATGCAGCCGATGGGAGATACCACGTCCTGTTTCTGGGGACAGGTAAGAATCCGAACTGAAGCTGTCCCATAATGTGTAGTTCTCTGTTGGCACTGAGGAGGCACTTAATCTGTCCATGCCTCAGTTTCCACATATGTAAAATGAAGCTAATAAAATTAATTTTAGAGCTGTTCTGAGGAACAGATGAGTAAATGTATTAGAAGCATCTAAAACCGTTCCTGGCATATATTGTGGTCAAACATGAGTATAACAAACTGAATTGAAGAACAGGAAATTTCAGCTGTGGGTAAGTACTCCTCAAAACTGAAGCAATTTCTGTGACTTTTACAAATACATGGAGCCATTTTCCAAGGATGATGGGAGAGTTGGATAACATTCTGTGTGATTTGTGGATGTAAACTTTACTCAAATGCACACAGTTTTTGTTTTGTTTTGTTTTGTTTTTTTACAATATTAATGGTGCTCTTTTAATACATATACAATCTCTGTCACTTTAGTAGAAGTTGAGTGAAAATGCTCTTGTTTATGGGCCTAATGTGACTAGCCTAGTCATTTCCAACAGTGGTTCTCAGAGTGGTCCTCAGATGAGTAAAATCAATATCACCAGAACTTGTTAGAAATGCAAATTTTCAGGCCCCCCCCTCAGGAATTCTAGGGAGGAAACCCAGCCATCTGTGTTTTAATAAGCCCTCCAGGTCATTCTGGTGCACACTGAAGTCTGAGACACCCACTACTCAGGGGAAAGAAACACTGACTTGCTAATCAGGCAATAATTAAAATTATATTTCTGTGCCAGGCTTATTTCACTTAACTTTATGTCCTCTCAATTCATGTTGTCAATAATGACAGGATTCCAAACATCTGTGACTACTTTGTAGGGAGCAATAAAATTTCTTCCCGTGTCTTATCATAATATCAGAACTACTCCATGAAACTAGATAGTTTTTCTATTATAATAGTTTAGGAAATAGATATAAAATATCCCCATAAAATCATAAAACATGGCAGTCGTGGAAAATGTATTTTGAATTAATCAATCAGTTTAAGATGTGGGTGGATACTTCTTGGCTGAATAAAATTTCCGAAGTGTGGTTTTCTCATGAAGTTCTTATTTTATCCTTTTACATTCCTCTACCTTAACCCTGGATATGATTTTCTTATGCTTGTATAAGTTTCTTTTGTTTTGGTCTAAAGGTGAGGATCATCTAAATGTGCTGTTTGGCATCCTCTTCCACACTTGGACACATCTGAGTTTCCTTCCACTGTTCCTCTCTTTGCTTGCCTGACATCTAAGAATAATCCTTCCTTCCCAGACCAACCATTCTCCACTCTGCTCTCAATTTTTATTCCGTCTTGTCATCTCTAGGACCTTTGTTGTGACCTATGTTCTTATTCGCTGTATTCTTCCATTTCATCCTCCACTGATCCTTCACTTGGCAACCTTATGCCGGAATATGGAACTACGCATGCATCTTCACCCATGGCCATTCTGCCGTATTGCTGTTGTTTCCAAGGTCTTGAATGTTTTCATGGTTAAAAAATTCAATCTTTTAACCATTGAGTCACCTCTCTCTCCTGTTTGCATCATTTTCCATCGCCTATTGCTCCAACCATGTGTCATAAAATTCCTCTTGTTCTCTGGAAATTCTTTCTTCTTTAACCTGGTTTCCTCTAGCCCAAGAATGTGGGCGTTCGCTAAAGGTCTGTCTGTAATCCTCTTTTTTAAAAAGAAAAAAAATAATCTTCAGCTGTCTTATTTATTTTATTTCAATGATCTAGTCTATAGAAACAAATACAAAATGGGGGCCGATAGATGGCATGGTGGTTTAGGGCACTGGACTCCCACATGGCCAACCATGGACCTGGTGGTGTGTTTCTCACTTTCGAGCTCGCCCTCTCTGTCTGTCTGTCTGTCTGTCTCTCTCTTTCTTCCTCATTCTGTCCCTCTCTGGTCAAATTTAAATAAATAAATGAATAAATAAATAAACCTTAAGATAATAAAAATAATTCTTTAAAAAAAGAAACAAATCCAAAATTTATATTGCTAATCCTTGCTATTTCCTGAGCTCAATATTTGCATTCACAATTTACTCTCAGATTGTACAAATTGTGTAACCTATTAACACTTCAAACATCATACTTGAAACTCAATTTATTCTCTTTTAAGGCTCTAACCAGTTTAATCTCTAGCCTCCCATATTTGTGTTCATTACTATGCATATTCCTCTCAAGGTTCTGTTTCTCCTTGATATTTAATCTCTCTCTCAGAATATCACAATACCTGGTAAGCCCAATAAGTATTTGTCAAGAAGAATTGGACATTATGGCTGTGTGCATTATTATTTGTGTAATGAAATGTATTCATAAATTACTACAAAGCTAATCTTCATTTGCATGTAAGCTGTGTGTCCCCAAAGCTATAGCTTTTATGTAAATGAATGCAAAGGTTTGCTTTTAGCCTCAGCTCAGGTTATCCAGTGTGAAATTTACATTTGAAAAAAAATTTTTTTCCCCTGAAACTAAGTGGCAGTTTAGAGTCATACCTCTCTCTAATGTCTCACATTACCCAGAAAAAAAAAAAGAAAGGCTTTTCTTTTTTTCCCTTTGAGGCCTGTCTTAAGGGTTGACTTCAAAGATGCCACCATCCAGCTGTTTTTTCATAAAAGGCTATGTAAAATACGTAGATTTCATGAATGGAGTTCTCAAGCATTAATAAACTCTAGCAGTGTTTATCCAGAAGACAGTAAGAAATAGACTTTTGCACAAATTCGTGGGTGTTTCCTGGTAGATTCCGGCACCTTTATATAGATCTTTTCTGTGGGTACTGAAACACGTGTCGCTTTCAAAAACAATATTTAGGCATATGTTTTTCATTGTAGCGAGAAGCTTCACTAATGAGTGCTTACAAAGCCACAGGAGGCTCTCACACATTCTATGATAGGAAAGTGAATGCTGGGACAGGGCCTCTGCCAGCAGCCTCTTACTAGAGAGATGGTCACTCACTCAGCCACTGAACCACACTCACGGTCAAACGGACTGCACTGTGATTTACCAACAGCGATTTCGATTTACCCAAAACACTGACAACCACTTTATTGGTATAAAACATTCACTGCCCAAGTCATTCTTGAATTGACAGGTAAAATTTCTTCCAGAGAATTTCTGTGCTTATTTATTACTAAAAGTGAACAAAATCGCCTTTTCCGCCATGGCACTTGGAAGAGCACAAGGTGCCGTCCTCAGTATTTCTTAACTTTGCGAACCTCCATGTCTTGGGAAAGAAACATTTCTTGGGCATAGCCAAATCTCCCAGGGCCAAAGCCCTCCAACTGTTAGAAATATGCTTGGGCCAGCAGATGGTTGGTGGTTAAAGGTGTTGGATTCCACAGGGGCCACTCCATAGTTAGAGTCCCAGACCAGAAGCTTATAAAACACACTGGGGGTAGGGGGCAGCAAATGGTGCCATGGTTAAGGCGCCAGACTCCCACATGGCTGACCAGAGTTCAAGTCCCGGACCTGAAGGCTTGCTTTCCCACTTTCCCTCTCTCTGTCTCTTTCTAGTGAGTGCATTCATTCTGTACCAAATGAAAAAAATGGTAATAATGATAAATAAAATTAAATATTTAAAAAAATTAAAAAACACTGTGGTTTATGGTTATTTGCCCAAAATCCCAAGAGGAGAATGGAGAAGAAGAGATTGTAGCGTGGCCATGCCCCAGGGACTGATTTCTCATGTTCTCTCATTTTCTGTCTCTTTCCAGTGAGCACATGTGCCCTGTGGAGGGGAGGGGGACCTAAAAAATAGACTCATGTGGCAGTCACCATGGTCAGCGATGCTGAAACCATATAGGGATGTCCTGGGTGTCCTGAGATGTCCCTGTGCACACCAGGAGCACGTTCCCATGGTGCTGGCCAGTTGCAGCTGGGGGTGGGATCACAGTATGAAGCCCCGTTGGGGCTGCCTCTCTATCACTCTCGTCTCTCTCTGTCTCTATCAGTCTCTCTCTCAAGGAAGAAATAAATAAACTTAAAAAAATTATAATAGTGGTCCAATTATTGCCACAGTGAAGATAGTTACGCTCATGGTTTCCCTTCTGTGCCATTACAGAAAATTCAGGGCAACTCAATAACATGAGTCCTCAAAGAAAATGCCATAGAAGAAACTTATGTGAAAGTTCATTGGAATGCAAGTAGAGTATTATGTACTGTACTCACTTTAAATATTATGAATGAATATATAGCTCACAGAATCTTCACGGTGTTTGTGTGGGCGCAGTGTCTGGTAGCGATTATAATTAGTCCATTAGCATTATGGTGTTCCACTCTGGCTGAGTTCGAGATGCTGGTAATCTTGCTGTTGTTCATGCATTGAACTGCTTCAGAATAGTTTTGGTTTTCTGGCAGATGCTAAGCAAAACAAACACAATTATGAGTGAAAAGACAAAGAGGAGATAAAAAGAAGGAAGAGAGCAAGAGAGGAAGGAAGGGAGGAGGGAGAGAGGAATTATGTATTAATGTATTGTTCTCATAAATGAGAAGTCAGCTTTGTCCTCAGAACTTTACCAAGATCTACTGTAGCAGTTGTCCAACTATTCGTATATCTTCTGGATCAAATCAAGCCTACTGTACATTCTGTATGGTATATACATTAAGAATGTTGTTTTATCTTTTCGAATGATTGAAAAAAATACAAAGATTTCATAAGCAGAGAAAATTTTAAGATGTTTTGTCTCAGTATTTATAAGTAAAGTTTTACTAGGTTATAGCCATACCCATTCATTTTCATTTTTCTGGGACAGCTTTTGTACCCAAGGACAGAGTTGAGTAGTTGTCACAGAGGCCTTTTGGCTTTAAAAACCTAAAATACATATTTTTGATCTTTTACAGAAAAAAACCTATGACCATTGTTTTGGTGGCTAATTTGAAAATTCTTGAAAAATTAAGACTTATGAGTTATTTTATAATATCTAGATATTTTAGAAGAATTTGTAATGTTGCACAAAATAGAAACTTTTTTCTCTTATCCTGAGTTTTAAAAAAATTCACTATTTTATGAAAACTTAAACTGAAAACTAAGTTTCCTTAATTATTTTCCCACTCATTCTTTCTACTAGCTCCTATTTAAAAAGAAGCGTAGGTAGAAAAAAGTATTTTAAAATCTATGCTTTCTGGACCAGTGGGTGGCATAATGGTTATGTTGCTGGACTCCCACATAGTCATACATAGTTCAAGTCCCAGACCCGGAAGTTTAAAACTCATGCCGGGTGCATATGCATGCGTGCCCAAAATCCTGAGAGGAGATTGGAGGAGAAGGGGTTGTGGTGTGGGCATCCCCTCTGGGGGATGATTTCTTGCTTTCTGTCTCTCTGTGTGTCTCTGGCGAGCACACACACCCTATAGCAAAAAATCTCTCTCTCAAAAAAAAATCTGTGCTTTCTTTCCATCTGTAGGGTTTTGTTGTTGTTTGTTTGTTTTCTGCATCTTTAAGAAGAGCCATAAAATAGCAAGCAAGTGGTCTCATAGGATTAACATTTCTATTTTAACTTTGCCACCTACTGCTTACATCCAGGCCATTGCTCCAATCAGTCTGTGGTACATGGTCCAGAGACTTCTGCCTGTTTTCCTTTTCCTTCTGGAGTTATGACAATATTTAAGTGCCTGGGTCAGGTTTAGACACATTCTGTCATATTTATATTTTTAGCACCGTAGATGAATCAGAATGACACATGGTTTTTGATGAAAGTGTAATAACATTCTTGACAATGTGTGTTAGAGGTTTAGGATGATGTAACACCATTATGATTTTTTTAATGAAGGGTCAATACATGTGGTGTTTGGCCAGAGTTTTTATACAGTATATAGTGTGTTATGGGTCTTACTAGCTTCTGTGGAACTGAGTGAGTACTAAGTTGCTGCACTGGTTAGTAAGTCCTTTGTGTGGAGTTGTGAAACGTGGGCCACATATGTGATAGAAGCCCTGAATGCTTGCTGCAGCTTTTGAGAATAACTGCCTTCATAGGAACTAAACAGTTCTGGCAGCTGGATCTCTTGAAATGGCATACTTCATGAACTGCAGAGCCAGTAATATTGATTTTTAAAGAACTCCCTGAAATACTCCATGTAAAATCTGATAGGCGAAACAATACATTTGTGTTCAGAAAAGACTACTGTTGGCAATCATGCATCACTCTAAGGATGATGTTTAGACTTCCTCTTTGCTTAGGAGTAAGGAACAAATCCTTTTGTAAGTCATTGGTTTTTAGCAACATTGTGGGTCACTGATTTCCAAAGCAGAATCCGCAAACTTCTGAGTGTCCACCAAGGATTCTACAGGGATTTTCACAGCAGGAAATGCTAATGGAACAGAGCAGAATGATGGCTGAATTGATGGAAGAAAGATGATAAGCCACGGTGTCATGGCTACTAGATCAAGTAGAAAAGTAGCAACAGGGGTGTGTGAAGAGAAATAGAAAAAAAAAAGGAAACTAGTCCATAGAGCGCTAATCTGGAGACAAGTGTTTCATTTAAAATTTCCTTTAAAAAGAAAATTTATTAAAAATAAATATGTGGCTAACTGCTGAAATAAAGTTATTTCAAAAACCAGATTAGTTTTTCTTTAACCTTTAATCTTTAGAGATCTATTCTTTTAAGGATAGTGTAATATCTCATGTAACAGTTTTGCAAACTTTATTGTTGATAGTTTGCTTGAATTACTCGTTTATTCAGTATTGAATATATTATGCAAATAAATATACTTTTTCCCATTTCTGGAATATTTTACTATTACAATGTTAATTAAATTTATTTATAATGTTTACCTTTGCCAGATATGTTATATGGATTATCTCACCAACCCTCAGAGATACCTTGTCAGAAATTGTAAGAACAGGCTCCACAGAGAGCAGGGATATTGGTCTGATTTATCTAGTGCTATATCCTCAAGACCTGGGCTAATGCATCATTCAAAGTAGTAACTTCACTGATATAATTTGAATGCCTGAGTGAATGAGCTACACTCATCCCCCATTGTGTCTAGACAGAATCTCAGATGGTTCAGGTCACATAGATATTTACTGTAGGATGCAATCACAACATAAACTCATGCTGTCTGATTTCACATTCTAAATTTGTCCTCTTCGTATTCCTACCTCATTTACCTTTGCTGCTCTATATTGTGTTTGCTAATGAGTTTAATTTTATTTATGTTTTCTCATTTACTATGAATTAACTGTCTCACCCACATACGTCAAGATGGTACTGCTGATATGCGACATTCAACATTAAGCACTGGCATTTCTTTGTTTCCATGCTATCACTCACTTTCACCCATCCACATATTGTCACCAAGTCTTATATGTGAACAAGATGCATCTTGTGAGGTGACAGAGAAGACTTGGACAAGCTTCGCCTTGGAACAGAATGGATCTTTGTGTGTGAATTAACTTGCTAGAATTTGTCCTGTGAATCTGATATATCTTATGTCAGTTCCATTATATTTAGGAATGAAGAAGGAAACATTTAGCGGGAGAGAGAGGATGCAAAAAATAGAGTTGGATTTCACCTTAATTTGTAATGCCTTTCTGGATTTTTGTGCATTTAAAATTTATTTTTAAAAAGATCAAAGGTCTGTATTTAAACTGTCTTACAAACTAATCAAAACTTACATAGACCTCTTTAGTATGCTTCTGGTTACTTAGAATGGATTCTGCTTAGTTGATTGGCGTATTGGGAGGGTTTGAGACTATCACGCAAGGACACAGTGCCTGTCAGCAGGA
>NW_006159908.1:1966118-1981420 GCF_000334495.1 Tupaia belangeri chinensis | reverse complement strand
AGCAGGAAGAGAGAGGACAATGATTTGCTCTGAAACACTGGCTCATTTTCTTCAATCACTGATACTTCTCTATATGACTTGAAAGCAACTACAGCTAAACCTCACCCCTGTGTGTTGCCTTTATTTAACCTTTTACTCCTAGATAAATGTAAGAAAATCTTCTAGCCTAAAGACATTCATTCATTGTCTATTGTCTGTGTGTAAGAATAAATAGCCACATGATCTTTTCTTTCTTGAGGAGCTGCCAAGTTTCCCTGAGGCAGACTTGGCAGCCGGGTCCCTAGGAGAAGAATTCACAGCCCGCTGCTCAGCCAGGCCAGCCTTCTCCATGTGACTCCAGGAGGAGGCAAAGAGCTGTCAGTTGTGGTGGTGACTGTGGAAAGCCGGCTCTTGAACGTTCTTTATTGAACTTGGAAAAGCTCAAATTCTAGCAAATGGAAGGAAATGTTTTATTTTAGCATGTAAAATGTAGCATAAATTGGAACGGAAGATTTGAAACTGGAGTTTCTAGGGTATGTCTTCGGTATTAGAATCATATGGGTTTCTGTTCCAGTAGTTGCATGCTTATTTTTCTCTCCCACTAATGGAGTAGGTAGAATAATGGCCCCACCAAAGATGCCTACCTCCTCATATTCAAAACATGTTACCTTAATTGGTGAAAGGTTTGCAGATATGTTTAATGTTTCAGACCTTGACATGAGATTTTCCTGAATTATCTGAGTGTGCCCAGTCTAATTACATGACTTCTTAAAAGCTGGGCTGGCTCCTTGGCCTGGTGATTAAGGTGGCCGGATCCCACATGGTCAGCTCTGTGGTTCAAGTGCCAGACCTGGCAGCTCAAAAACACACCAGGCTTGTGTGTGTGTGTGCATCCCAAAATTCTAAAAGGAGAAAAGGATAGAGAAGATGGGATTGAGGCATAATTATTCCCCATGGGGGTGCTTTCTTCTTTCCCACTGGCTCTGTCTCTCTTTGGCAAGCACAAATGCCCTCTAACAAAAAGAAAAAAAAAAAAAAAGAAAAAGAAAACTTAAATAACAGGGAACCTTTCCTGGCTATAGTCAGTGAGAGATCTCACAGTGGAAGAAGTATCCAAGAAACATAACTTTATTGGCCTTGAAAATGGAGGAAAGGACAATATACTAATGAATACAGGTGGCTGCTAAAAGCTAGAAAACACTATGAAGAAAATTCTCCCTAGAGTATTCAGAAAGGCATATAATCCTCTCAAAACTTTGATTTTAGCACAATGAGGCATATGTTGGACTTGCATTTTTAAAGCTTTTAAGGTAATTATTTGTTTGTGGCAGTGACAGAAACTTAATCCAGAGCTACTTCAAAAAGTTCCCAGAAAATGGAATTTTTAAATTCATGCACAGGTTTTCATTATATGTATTCACCATGAACTTTTTGAAGGCCCCTCTTGTGTTCTACCTGCAATAAAGATGAGGAGTTACATAAGAGTGTGACTTCGGTTTACTTTAGAGTGTTAGCTGTGACCCATACACATTATAGATCACTTTAATGATGAAATAGAGGGTCTAATAAAGACAGATTTAAAAAAAAGATGTTTTGCACTTATTAGAAAACATGAGGAAAGTCTAAATTAAGATAGGTTAGAGGAGGAGGTTGAAAGAAGTTATCAGATTCAAAGATATTTAGAAGGAAAGGATTGATGATAACAAGTTGACTTATAATTTGTAGATTAGTGGCTTGGCAAATAGTGTACCATTGACTGATCAAGGTCACAGAAAACTAGCAAATAGATTTGGAGAATAGTAAATTCCTTTTAGAACAACACCTATCTTTTCCTTTGACCTATCATGCATCCGAGACTGGACTGATCACATGAACTATATCATCTCATTACAACCTCATAGGAACCCATTGAAATACAATCAGTATTCCCATTTAAAGCTGTTTAAAGCTTTGAGAGGTTAAATGGCTTGCTTAAGATTGTGAAGCCATTAGAAACATTAATTAAATCCAAACCCAGTTCTGTCTCACAATGAGTTGAAGATTTGATGGACTATCCAGATGGATAAGTCAAAGTGGGTGTTATTAGAAATACACTTCAGCAGAGAGGGTTGTACTAAAGATGGCGATATGAGAGTCATTAGCAATGTAGGTGTTAGCTGAGCCCATGACAATGCCTGAGGTCATTCTAGGAGACAATGCAGATAAGAATTTAACTCTGGGAGTTTATTTTAGGGGTGGGGAAATATGGTATTTACTAAGAAGATGAAGGAGTGATCGTGAGAGTAACAGGAAAATAAAAGGAAGTAAGATTGTGGTGGCCTTGAGAAAAGACTGAAGCGGACAGGGAGAAGCGGTGGTCAAGATGGTCAGATGAAGCACACTTCTGAGTGCCCTCCTCATCTGATGTTTTCTTCAGTATCCTATGTTCTTACACACCAGGCATGTTTAAGAGAATAACCACTCTAGACAGAAGAATGAGATGGAAACAGAAGAAAGAAGGAAGGAGTTAACATGGGCAAGCAAATAGTGGGTGAGAGATGACAAAATGCAAAGAGGAAATTTCGTCTCTTAACCAGGTACCCAGAAATGCAGATGGATGTTCCAGACCAGTTTATGCAATGAGGGTTAAATTCTGAAAATTAATGCGGAACATCCCATTTTATGACAAAAATGTGCAAGAAAATGAATTAATTATGACAAAGGATTAAATAGAAAGGATTAGCCCCAATTTTGCTTCTTTCAGTATAGAGTTGTTGAGGGAACCAGCAGTTAGCGTAATGGCTGGATTAAATAGAAAGGATTAGCCCCAATTTTGCTTCTTTCAGAATTGAGTTGTTGAGTCCTGTGTAGGGTCAATAAAACCTTACAGAAGTTAGCTGCATTATTCAACATTAAGTCAATGTTTTGGGGGAAAATGAAAATATAATTTTTTTAATTATATAATTTCTATGAATTTACAAAAGCTTAAACATTACTTTTAGTGAGTAGTGCTATCCTATTTGAGTACTCTTTAGCTATATCACTAGGAAATGACTTTAATAATCCATGTGTTGAAAGATTAGCACTTGAGCTATTAACTATATTATGATGTTTTTATTAACTCTCACAAAGAAAGTTAACTTCTAGAACCAAAAAAAAAAAAAAACCACATTAACTGTAAAGTTATTAAATACTTTTTGATATATTAGATATAGAAGATATTTTCTGCGAGGATGACAAAAGCCTTAGTTAAATAAATAAATATTAATTTAATTTTTTTGGGGGGGGAGAGATTTTCACTATAGGGCACATGCACTCACCAGACAGACAGAGAGAGACATAGAGACAGAAAGCGAGAAATCACCCCCCAGGAGGGATGGTCATGCCGCAATCCCTTCTCCTCCATTCTCCTCTCAGGATCTTGGGCATGCACGCACATGTGCCCGGCGTGAGTTTTAAGCCACCGGGTCCGGGACGTGAACCGTGGTCGACTACTTGGGAGTCTAGCGACATAGCCATCACACTAACTGCTGGTTCCCATATTTAAATTTTTAAAGGGCATATTTTACTGTTACTGATTTTTTTTTTTTTTTTGGTATACCTCAATTAAATCAAAATGTGATTAGTCACACCTTATTATGTAACTCTTAGTTTAGTAAAATTATTGACCTTAAAGATTTCTCTTCAATTGTTCTCAAAAGTCTACTTTTCGATTAACCAATAGTATAATGCCAAAACTCTCCATAGCAAAAATGGATACAAGCCTGTGTATGTTTACCATAAAATTCTATCCATAGATCACGTATGTCAGTGAAATATAAATTAAAATTTCCAGAGATTTTTCCCATAATGACCAATTCTAATTTTGTCTGGGATTTCTCCTAATCTTTATTAAATATATGATAATTTGGGGAAATGGCTTTTAATGTTATTCCTAAGTAAATTCTAGGATAAAATTCAGGAAAGATGCTTGGCCATTCAAGGACTCTAGGTTTAAAACCTACCCTCTGGACCAGCAGGTGGTGTGGTGGTTAAGGTGCTGGACACTCCCACATGGCTGACCATGGTTAGAGTCCCAGACCTGGTGGCTTGCTTTCTCAGTCTCTCTCTCTCTCTCTCTCTCTCTGTCTCTCTCTGTCTCTCTCTGGTCAAATTAAAATAAATGAATAAATAAAATTAAAAATAATTATATTAAGGTAAAAATAAAGCCTACCTTCTATCTCTGATCTGTTTTATGATTTTGAGCAAATTATATAGCATCTCTAAGTCTAGTTTCCTTGATTATACTTATTTTATAGGCTTATTTGATGAGCTTATTACCTTAAATGAGATAATATATATAAAACCCTTAGAGTACTAACTAGATGTTAATAAGCATAAATACAGACATGTACCTATATAGCAACTTTACATTAGCTTAAACTAATCAGACATGCCTACAGTATATATCATATATAACATATCTTGGTATTTCATAAATTATTTTGAATTCTGTTATGGGTTCTAATATTGTGCTTGCCACTAGACACGAGCAGTGAACACAATTCAAAATCTCTTTCCTTTCATAGACTTCATGTGCTTATGGAAGGACACAGCAATGAACAGCGTGTAATATGTAATTCTTTTACATTGTTCCCTGACTTTGAGTACACATTATGTTCTGAAAAAGTGAAAATAAAAACAATGTTTTAGACCCTTAATGACATCGTAGGTGAATCTGCTGATACTATGTAGAAGGCATTTCTTTTGTTTGAGAACTCTAGATAAGAGTAAAGCACCAGGAATAAGTAGTTTATGGAACAGGTGAAGAGGAGGAATGAGGGAGAACGTTTCAGATTTGGAGAATAAAATTAGTTATACTTTCTGTAGCATTTAGAGGGCTCTTTCTATCTCAAAAATTTTCATCCGATGTGTAGGGCAAATACTGTATCTCCATGTTATAGAGGAACAAGAAATATAAGCAAAAGATTTTGTTCAAATTTGCATCACTTGCAAGTACAATGTGAGAATTAATAAAATGAAACTAGAGGACAGTACTGCAGGTTCAAGGTAGGTGGGTGTAGTTAATTCTATTAATTTATTTAATTTTACCTTTTAGTAATTGCCTCAGCAGTGCTGTGAGAACCGCCATTACCTGGGCCGTTAGCTAACTAAAAAGCGAGAAGAGGACCGTAAGCGCGCAGTCAGTCCCACCCACAGCATTTGGCTCCCCGGGACACAGCACTAATGAGTCGTAACTGCAGTGGGCAGATGCAGTAGTGGTGTCCCGAACTAGAACTTTTAGTAGGTCTGCTTTAGAAGACTTAAACTTTATCATTTTAGTAGAAATAAGAACATGATTTCATCTATAGATTTACTTAATTCTATCTCTCAAATTATTATTTTTGTGTCTCGAGTTACATGTGTTTATGGTAAAAAATATATATATAGAAAATAATTAAAAAAAAAAAAAAAAGATGGGACCAGCAAGTGGCATAGTTGTTGGGACTATGGGTTCCCACATGGCCGACCCCGGTTTGGGTCTCAGATCAGTGACGAGAATCACGCTGGGCCTGGGGCCAGCAGGTGTTGTGGTGGTTAAGGTGCTGGACATTGCCACATGGTGGACCGCAGTTTGACGGCTTGCTTTCTCACTTTCTCCCTTGCTCTCTCTGTGTCTATCTCTGGTCAAAATTAAAATAAATGAATGAATAAATAAAATTAAATAATTCTTTAAAAAAAATAATAATCACTCTGGGCTTGTGTGTGTGTGTGTGCCCAAAATCCCAGGAGGAGAATGGAAAAGGGATTGCAGTGTGGCTACCTCCCTTAGGGGTGATTTCTCACTTTCCTGTGCTCTGTCTCTTTCTGGCAAGCACACAGGCCCTATGGAAAAAAACTTAAAAAAAAAATTTAAAAAGGAAGAAAGACAATCGCAGTTTATATCCTCATATTGGAAATCAAATGTGTTTCAGATTTCAGAAGCATTTGAATAGAAAAGGTAATGTGTGCATATATATTAGGTAAAATGTCTTGTAGAACCTTGGATCACACCCCATAATAGTATATCGTACTATTCTGCAGTGAAACAGAAATCTTCAAACCAAATGTAATTATGAAATAGACCATAAATAGCCTCAAGTCACTGCAAGTCAGGTTTTATGACCCAATCAATGCTAGCTAGGACGGATTTTACCACCAAAGTATTTAAAAAGAAAAAGAACAACTTTGGCGTTTTTAGAACTGCAGATAAAAGATCATGGACTTGTATTAAAAATGGAGTATAACCCTCTATTCATATGAAGGTATAGTACTATAAATACTCATTTCTTTCTCTAAGATATTGTAAATAGTTTGATATTTGCATTTTTTATAGGGGAAATATTCTGTCATTTAAAGTTTTCAGAAAAGTCATTGCTTGGGACCAGCAGATGGTATAATGATTACATCGCTGGACTCCCACATAGTCAGTTGCAGATCAAGTCCCACATGCAGCGACTTAAAACTCACACTGGCTGCTGGCTGCGTATGCCTGTGTGCCTAAAATCCCGAGAGGAGAATGGAGCAGAAACGAATATGGCATGGCCAGCCCTCAGGGGATAAATTTTGTCTGTTTCTCTGGTGAGTACACGTGCCCCATAACAAAAATCTCTCTTTAAAAAAAGAAAAGTAATAACTTATACGTTAATTTTTTTTAATTGAAAAGACACATTGGTTCACAAAACTGAAAAACACAGTGGTATGAAGGGTTTGAAACCTAATTTGATAGAGCTCAGCTTTGGAATTACTGTTTCTGTCTTCCCTAGGAGAAAGCAGGAAGTGAGCTTTTATCATGTTAACTTTTATCATGTTTGCGAATGTCTGCAGCAGTTGCAAACCTTTGTCACAAACCAGAATGGAAAGAGGGCAATATCTGGTTCTCACTCTTCCTTTCTATAGACCTGAATCTACAGAAAGACTATACAACATCCTTTAGCATTTCTTCATATGGAGGAGGTCTATATCTATAGGCAATATTTTTTCCCAATATTTGCTTATCTAAAAATTATTGTTTTATTCTTCATTTTTAAAGAATATTTACAGGGAACCAGCAGTTAGCATAATGGCTATGTCACTGGACTCCCACGTAGTCAACCACGGTTCGCGTCCCGGACCTGGTGGCTTAAAACTCATGCCGGGCACGTGTGCGTGCGTGCCCAAGATCCCGAGAGGAGAATGGAGGAGAAGGGATTGCAGCATGACCATCTTCCCTGGGGGGTGATTTCTCGCTTTCTGTCTCTCTGTCTCTCTCTGTCTGGCTGGCAAGAGCACACGCCCTATAGTGAAAACCTCTCCAAAAAAAAAGAATATTTACTATGCATATAGCTTTCCAATTTTTTTTCCCCTAATCTCTATTTTTTGAAATTCTATTTACACATATGCTAGGCCATTTGTTACTGTCACATAAGCCCAGAAGTCTGTTCACTTTCTTCACTCATTTTTTTTTTCTCTTCTAATTGGATTAATTCTACTGATCTGTTTTCAAGTTCATTGACTCTTTATTCTTTCAACTCTGATCTCCTGATCTGTTATTAAAACTCTTAGAGGTTTTTTTTTTTTCCCCCAATTATTATACTTTCAGTTCTAAAATGTCCAATTGTTAAAATAGTTTTTATTTCTTTGCTGAGTTTCTCTGTAAACTCATTAGAAGATCTTCCTTTAGTTTGGAACATATTTCCTTTTACTTCTTTGAACATATTTATATTAGCTGTAATCACTGCTTTCAAGTTAGTATTTGTTAAATCAAATGTATGAGTTATTCTTTATCCTTCTCGACTTTATTCTTCTTGACATTTTTGATGTACAATTAACTTGTTGAATGCTGGGCATTATAGACAACATCTTGAGGCTTTGGACTCTCATCCTCTTCTCATAGTGTCCATTCTTTTTCTAGCAAACATTTAATAACTAACTAATCACCTTGAACTTGTTTGGTCTTTTTTTACTCTTGATTAGAATGTATATATGCTCAAGGTAAGTCATTCCAGTTTCTTAGGACTCAAACTCTCTGTGTTCAAAGTCTGACCAGGCCTTGATTACAGGTTTTGTCAGGGCGAGCCTAAACTAGGTTTTACTCTAGGATGTGGAATATACTCTTCATGGCTCAGCCTTTCGCCTGTCAGCCGAACGCCAGCAGTTTTAACAAGGTGCTAATAATGAAGCCGGAACTTCAATTTCACCTGGCATTGCTCTTTGGTCCAAACGTCTGAACCTATAATTTATATGTTCCATTCTCCCCAAAGCCTCAAGTGGTACTATCCTGCAAATATTTAGTCCAGGATTCAGCCACAGACTCACAGGGTGTTTCCAAATGGTTTTCTGAAATCCCCTTTCTGGACTTCACCCTCACTCTGACACTCTGTGCCACAGAATTCATTTCCTTCTGGGGCCCCACCTTTCCATCCCTGCTTCCTCATCTCAGTAGGACCACCATGCTCTATCTGGACAGAGCTCTCTGAACTTCTGGTGGGAAATTGGTCCCAGGTGGACCGTGGGGTGATTGTAACAATTAGCTTGCGTGTCCTCTTTTTCTTTTTCTTTTTCTTTCTTTCTTTCTTTTCTTTTTTTTTTTTTTTTAAGTCTTACACTGTCTGTTATCCATTACCTAAAAAGAATTACCTCATAGAGTCTTTCCAGTTTTATAGCTGTATAGAGCAGAAAAGTGGTGGTGGATACTCCAGCACAGTCAGCAGCCCAGATATTCCTGGTAAACACATCTCTCTAAAGTGCTCAGAAGTCCTGTTTCCTTATATCCTTGCCCACTCTAGGTTTTAATCACTTATATAATGTTTTCAGAGTAAGTGAATACTCTTTTTGTAATTATATAAATCTCATATACAGAGAGAAATAGACACACATAGTCTGGTTTTTCAGAAATATTTAGTTAGTTAGTTAGTTTGATGAGAGAGAGAGAGAGAGAAAGAAAGAAAGAAAGCCACCAGGTCTGGGTCTCAAACCATGGTCGGTCATGTGGGAGACCAGCACCTTAACCAGCATGCTACCTCTTGGCCCTCAAATTCTGACTTTTAAAATGTCCAAAATTTATTATAATTTTGCTTGAGGATTTTCCCAGATTATTTTAGTACATTGAAAGTAAGCCATTAGTTTTAGATATTATTAGAAACTGTATTTTAGCCAAATTTAACCAGAAAGAAAATAGAATTTTGACAGATTTATAAGAAACTAATTTAGTAGCTTCCTCTTTGATATAGACAACTACTAAAAAGTAATGTAAGTTAAAAAGAATTATGCTGTACTCGTGATTCTCAAATGTTTAAGCAGACCTTTGTTTTTTTCTAAAAAGCTTGCTTAGTATGCAGCACCTCCAAAAATCCTAAGTCTGTGGTCTGATGTGGGAACCAGCTTCTGAATATTTCGTAAACGTCATCGGTCACTTTGAGTGAGATAACCTGAAGGCTGTACTTTGAGAACTATGTGTATAATTGGACACGACTCTAGGTACTAGGGAGTCAAGCAAAATGAATGGTATCACAAGTAAACATGAAAGTCACTGAATACTATATTTCCCTCACAACACAGGAAAGTATATTAAACTTTCAAAAAGGTTCTTCCACAAAGAAACCTGTTTAACTTAGGTTAATTCAATTCTTTCAAATTTATAAGACCCTACAAACTCTTTAGCTTTAATACATTTTGGAAGATGATGATTAGATAGCATCTGCTGTTACTGCCTTTCCATAGGCCTCCCGATCAACAGAGACAATGAGATGCCATTAATGTAGTGCTCTAAGCATGTAAGGAAAGAAGCTGAAGGTGTCAACATCACAACTGAATTACTTATTCAAGGGTCACCTTCTGAAAAACACTGCTAAATGTGAGAAGTGGTGCTAAGTGGCCAAATTTAGAAACATTTCTTTCTCTTTTTTTGAGAGAGAGTTTTGCCATATGGTGGTTCTCCTGCCTCAGCCTTGACTACATGCATCTCCATCACTAGCAAGTTCTCTTGATGTGATGCCTAGGTAAGCCCTGCGCTCACTTTCCTCCTGCCTTAGCTGCCTGGAGTTTCTGGAACTACAGGCATTTGCTACTGAGCCAGCCTTTAGGTGGCACTAGGAGTAGAACCAGGCTTTCCACGTGGTCCCAGCCTTCAGAGCCCTGTATCCTAGCACCATGCACTACCCTGGCTGGCTCAGAAATATCTTATTTTTTGTAATGGTGGACATGTGTAAGTAAAATTGCCACTTCATAGAAGCAGATTCAGGGGCCAATAGGTGGCGTAATGGTTCAGGCACTGGATTCTCACATAGTTGACCATGGTTCTGGTCCCAGACCCAGGACTAGAAACTCATGCTAGGCACATGTGCATGTGTGCCCAAAGTCCTGAGAAAAGATTGGAGGGAAAGGGATTGTGGTGTGTCCATCCCCACTGGGTGGTGATTTCTTGCTCTCCATTTCTCTGTCTCTCAGGCAAGCGCACATGCCCCATAAGAAAAATCTCGCTTAAAAAAAAAAAAAAGTAAGTTTAGTAACTACTAATGAAGATTTTATAAATACATGATTCATTTTTATTCTCAAATTTTACAAATTACTGTTAAAGAATGTAGCAGCAGTTTGGGAACCAAACAGGGTAAAGAGATTTATTAGACTGGGGTATTTTAACCAACAGGAAATAAGGTAGCCAGTTGGTAAAATCTAATTATAAAAACCAACAATATAAGATGCTGGATAATACTTCTGCATAGCTATAAAATTCTTGTTTGCCAAACAGAGATTATGCAGTTCTTGCTTTGACTTTAAACGTATGTTTATTTGAATGAACAAATTGGTATAGAAAATGATAATACAAGAATTGCCACTTAATAAATGTAGGTGATTTTGTCTTTAATAATACTAATTTTAGTTGATCAATACTAGAACTAATTATCTTACAGTAATTTACCTCTAAAATCATGCACGGGGCTGCCTAAGTTGACGTCTAAGGGCATGAAGAGAGAGAATAAGGAGGAAAAGGCGGAGTGTATGACTTTTTGGGATTTGTATGTTTGTCTTTACTGAAATAAATAGGGCTGTTTCTTAATAGTTTCAAATGGTTATTTATTACAAAACTTGCAGATATAGTGCAAAATGAAAATTCAAACAGATCTCTCGTTAAAAAATTATTAGGAATTTCAAAGATATGACAACAGAGCATTAAATCAAGCATGAAACTCTCTGGGCACAGGAATTTATGAGATTATACAGATTACACATCCATGAAACTGGTCTCAACTAGAGTATTTCTAAGTATTAGCAACCGGTGGGAAGAGTCTGATCTGATCTGATTTAAGGAGTCAGTGTTCCCCCATATCCTGAAGTAGCCAGAAGCCTGGTGGCAAGCAGTTTAGCAAGTTAGTTTCCAGGGAAATCCTGTATGGACTGAAGTTGAAATGACACCAGGAGATAGATATACAAACGACTATTCAAATGACCTGTGTAATGAGCTATGCCTGATCACTTGTTTGAGATAGCTAACACTTACTGTGTTACGAATGCAAGCAGATCTCTTGGCTGGAAACAGAGGAAAGGATTAAGGGTGATTTTGCTATGCTCCTCATATTAGAAAGAAAGGAAGGGAGGAAGGGAGGAAGGGAGGAAGGAAGGAAGGAAAGAAAGAAAATACCTAGTTATATAAAATAAAATAGCAGAAAGGAAGTTTGTTTGGGAAATTTTTTTTGAAGATTAGATGAAACAAAAGAAAATTACAGTCACTAATTTGGAGTAATCAGTCTACTGTTTTCTTTGGGTGTAGGTTTATACATAGAAATCACTTCTGAAATTTGTCTTGTTTACTCACACAACAATGTGTTAATGTATTCAGGTGATCTCTATTATTTGAAGCTCACAGATGAGTAAATTGAAGTTCTATGAAAAAAAAAAAAGTAACTCCAGTAATGTAAGTGGTCAACCTAGAACAAAAAACATCACTTCCACGTTTTGAGAGTCTACTATGTGCCAGGCAGCATACTAAGCTTGAGGTTTTATTAATCAGAATTCTTTCAATTGAAAGTAACCACACACCTTACTCAAACTAGTTAAAACAATTTTTCCTTTGTGTAACTAGGAAATCCAAAGCTACCTTCTCAGGAACAGCTACATTTGTGCTAAAATGGTATTGTCAGGAATTTGCGGTACCATCTTTCAGTTTTACTTTCCTCTGCAGTTTTGGTTCTCAGTCTCTGCATGTGGTAGCGAGGTTGGTTCCTGCACCTTCAGATTTACAAGCCTTTCCCACTCCTGATTTCACAAAGAACGAGACTCCCACTTACCTAATTCCCAGGGAGATCTGGGCCCCAACTTGTTTGTAGGCCTATTCCTGTGTGAATCACAGGGGCACAGAGTTCCTTTATTTGGACATACCTAAGACACATACATCTCTCTGGAGCTGAAAGAGAAGAAAGCCATTCCTTAACCTGGTGTACAGAGAATGAGAGAGCTGTTGTTTCCAAAAGGTGCCTCAAGATGTTTTCACCAAAAAGGATGATTCTGGGGTGGCCCTAGTAACAGATGGTTATAATTGACATTTTATACATAAGCAAAAGGAGACTTAAGGGAAAAGGGAAGAAACTCTGCTTCACTATAACTATGTCAAAGACATAGTGCTTTCCCCAAGGATATAAAAGCAATATCCCAGTTCTATGGAACAATTTAAAAAGATTAATAGTTATAAGTATATTCAAGGAATACATTCTCAACACACCTAGAAGGAAGACATTTGATAACTGTATTATCATCTTCAAACAAAAGGGTACAGAGATGGTTTTATAGACATAAGTAGTTGGGAGTTTTATGACCACTCAGGAATGCATCTCTCTCAGTGACTAACATTTTAATGGGAACACACTTACTTTTCAAAACCCAATAAATTCTACACTGTGCACTTATACATCCACACCATTTATGCACTATTTATCTTCGTATCCATCCTGCCTGATTCACTCAAGATACCCAATAATTTCTTGTTGAATCAGTGAGTAAAATGGATGGAAAATAACCTACATCTACTTATTTACTTAGTAATGAACAATATAGCCCAAGGATACCACTAGAGTATTTCTATGTAGAGGATTCATCATTACCAGCAAAATGAGAATAGCCAAAATAAGAAAAGAGCAATAAATAAAAATGACGTTCTAGCTTTTACTGAAGGTGAGTCAAAAGGAGGTATTGTAATATCTTTTTATTAGCTCATTTTATTTGTTTTTCTTTGTGTAATACTTGATAAATGGAATGAATAAGGTATTTTGTTATGGGTTCTTTTGAAAGAAAATAATTTATGGAAAGCTTTGCTCTTATAGTAAGTTAAAACATTAGATAAAACATTAAGCCAGTTGTCTTGTTTGAGAGTACCTAACTCTTTTCAGAGCTAATAGTTTTATCTTTGAAAACCATTGAAATCAGTGTTTTCTTTTACATAGTTTCATTGGAGCGATGGTTATGCACCGTCTCTACTCACTTTCTACTCAAGGAAGAGGTCTTTGCTATCATGTAGAATGGTAATGATACTTAAAAGGTATAGCAGAGAGCCATAAAACTGTTGTGAATTCTTTTAAAAAAAATACATGACTTTTATATTAACATGATCTAAAACAAAAACTTTACACCCCCGTCCTTGTCCTGATTCTTCTCTCAAATGTTATGTCTACTAATTAATTCAACAAATATTCAGCACATGTATATGTGTTGCACAGATGTGCATGCGTATGCAGACACGCACACACACACATGCACAAATGCCATAAAAATCTCGCTCTAGCTGTTACAATTTTCTGGCCTTCAGATTAGGTTTTTTGGTATGTTGTATTTTCCTGGAAGTTCCTACTGCTCATGATTTGCTGAGAGAAATTGGGGAAATCTCTAACCACATTTATTCATTTCCAATTGTGACACGTCTCACCATAATATCCCCCAATTTTTTACTTGCATTATTTATTTTCTCAGAAAATAGAGTTGTTACCAGGGTGGGTTCTAAGGAAGCTGCTCAGAGAAAGAGAAACTTCACAGAGTTTTTAAACATACCTAGAGCCTGCAAGGTTTGGAATTGTTATTATTTTTGAATATGGCTTAGGAAGTGAATTTTAAATTACAAAGTGTACTTTGCAACCTCTAAGATTATGTACTCAGGGCCAGCAGATGGTGTAGTAGTTATGTTGCTGGACTCCCACATAGTCAATCGCGGTTCAAGTCCTGGATCTTGTGGCTTGAAAATCATGTTGTGTGTGTGTGTGTGTGTGTCTTGTGGCTTGAGTGTGTGTGTGTGTGTGTGTGTGTGTGTGTGTGTGCCCAGGATCCCAGGAGGAAAATGGAGGAGAAAGAATTGCAGCATGTCCATCCACCCTGGAAATTGAATTTTCATTTTTCTTTTCACTGTCTCTGTGTCTTCCTTTCTGGTGAGAGCACATGCCTTATGGTGAAAACATAAAAAATAAAAAATAAATAAAAAAAAAGGAAGAACAAAATCCTATGCTCATACTTTGTATTGGAATAGTTTTATGGATTGTTCTGGCAAACTCTCTAATCTTATTTTTCTATATAAACATTTTTCCCTCTGTAGGTTTTTAGTTTGAAGTTTGCAGTGTTTCGACAATATATAATTGCCAAATATGAGTAATATTTTAATCTGCTGTAATTTTTAAATTTTAAAAAATTTTTGCTTTATTAAAAAAAGTTTGCTTTATTTGGCTCATCTAATTTCAAAATTTCCACTATATTTTAAGACTATTCAAAGATATATATTGCTGAATGATAAATAAATTGTGAAACCAGCAGAATTATTCTATGAGTGGATGTTCACACCTGAAATAAAATTTCAGTTATCTTTCTCTTTTGAAAATTATTTTGAATCAAGAGTGAATGTTTTACCATGACTGAATTCTCTTAGACCTATATATTAAATTTCAATTTTCTAGTACTAGTGATGTATAGTGCAATTATTATAAATATTCATTTGTAATCATCCCTTTCCAGATAATGAAATAAGTATATCTCAGTGTTAACAAAGTGATGGGAATGTCACTTTACAACGTTCATTTTGAGAAGTAAATAATATTCTTAGGGGTCAAGCCTAAGGTTATATATTATATCTTAAGAATACACACGTAGGGGACCAGCAGTTAGCATAATGGCTATGTCACTGGACTCCCATGTAATTGACCGCGGTTCGCGTCCCGGACCCGGTGGCTTAAAACTCACGTCGGGCACGTGTGTGTGCATGCATGCCCAACATTCCAAGAGAATGGAGGAGAAGGGATTGCGGTGTGGCCATCCCCCCTGGGGGGTGATTTCTCGCTTTCTGTCTTTCTGTCTGTCTGGCGAGCGCACGCGCCCTA
>NW_006159908.1:1956811-1964773 GCF_000334495.1 Tupaia belangeri chinensis | reverse complement strand
ACGCACCCTATAGCAAAAAAAAAAAAAAAAAAAAAAGAAAAAAAAAGAAAAAACCTCCCCAAAAAAAAAAAAAAAAAGAATACACACATGGGACCAGCAGATGGTGTAATGGCTATGTTGCCGGACTCCCATGTAACCAACCATGGTTCGAGTCCTGGACCTAGTGGCTTAAATTCGTGTGCATGCCCAAGATCCTGAGAGGAGGATGTAGGAGAAGGAATTGCAGCGTGGCCATTCCCCTGGGGAGGGTGATTTCTTGCTGTCTCTCTCTGTCTTTCTGGCAAGCACCCATGCCCTATAGCAAAAACCTCTCCAAAAATGAAGAAATAAATAAAAGAATACACATTTGGTTCAAAACTTTTAGATTTGGACATTCTTTTCTTCTCTTATAGTGATGCCTACAAAAAATATTAGTTCCTTTCAATTTGTATGTAATCTCAGTTTAAATATATGATATTCAGAATAAATTCAGTTTATTGCAATAATAGCTCAATATATACAGATCTTTTTGTCAACTAAATATTTATATAAAATTCTAAGTTCATCTTAAGTTCTAATTACGTCTAAGCGTCTTTTTTTTCCTTTTAAAAAGAATTGTAACTTCTCATTGTTTCTTTTCTCAATCTAGATCGGGGTACTGTGCAAAAAGTGGTCGTTCTTCCTACTAACAGCTCTGCCAGTGGCGAGCTCATACTGGAGGAGTTGGAAGTCTTCAAGGTTTGAGCATCTCTTTTTTAATTTTTTAATTTCCATTGAGTGCATGTGCTTGCTAGAGAAAGAGAGAGAAGAAAGCACCCTAAATGGGTCACCACACTCCACATTCTCTCCTCCATTTCTGTCCTGTCGGGATTTTCAACATGTACTCACATGTGCCCAGCATGGTTTTCAAGCCACCAGGACAGGGATTTGAACTGTGGTCCATCATATAGAATCTGGCTTCCTTAACCATTATGCTGTGGGGCCAAACCAATGTTAAAATATCTCTGATTAATATAGGAGCATGCACAATAAGGAAACTTCTTTAATCCTACAGTCACTTGGAAGAAAAACACTTGATAAGAGCTCAAATGAATGAGCGTTATAAATTTTTGAGTTAGAAAAACACTAGATAAAATGAGAAATATGGAACAAATATTCTTGTGAAGTATTTTTTTCCATTACAAGTTATCTTAACATAAAGAGATTTCTTTTTTCATTTCTCATCACAACTTGAAAGGTTTGGGACATCATTATTTTTAAAAAATGAGTTCTTGTGGTCGAGGTCTAGAAGATTTTTCCTTGAAAAGACTTTTATCATTGACTTCACAAGCTACTGAAACCTAAATACTTTCACATTATTGATTGTGAGATAAACTTTTCATGTTTTCAGCCAGTGATTTTAAGAAAAACTGCTCTGTTTTCTTTTGTTTTATTGGTTGCCATTTAAAAGTCACTCTAGTTAAATAAAACAAATGTCTCTTTACAACACCCAAATTTCATGTTCTATTCGATTTTATTGTATTTTTTTTGTCTGTAAATTTGGGATTTTAATTTAAAAATAAAGAAAGGAAGAAAAACAAAATACAGCAATAAAAAAAAGTGCACACAGGGAAATCCAGTCCTACGAAAGCTCACCTCGCCAGGGCAAAATGCTTATTCTTTCTGTATCTGTGAGTCAGGAGAGGGGACGTGTGGTATCCTGCCATGCCCTTCTCTCCTTATGTGTGAGTCACTGGTCACTGTAGTTCAAGTGGTTCTTTTTATCTGTATTTTCAAAGATGAGTAAAACACAGCCAGGGGAGCTATTAGAATTGCAAAGAAACTTTGGCATGAAATCAATCCTGCTTTAGACCACTCTATCCTATTAAACCATTAAGGAACAATGGCCCAGAGACAACCAAGGATCAGCCTATGACTGAGTAGACAATAGCATTTCAGAACTCCCAGCAGCAGAGGAAGGCTTGTCCAGCAGGTTGCTGTGCTTAATTGAGTGAACTCAGAATATATTGACTCATTAATGTACATTCCCAGGGTCGCTCAAAATAATGAATTTGTTCACATGTAAGTGACACAATGCTGTTAGATTTTACTAATACATTTTAAATGTTAAGAAATAGTAAGAAGAATCAAGTCTAATGTAAAATCTGAGAAACTCTGATGAATTTTCCAGTATGTTCTTAAATTTTGAATTTTTAATGCTAGACTCGCTTTGGCTTAAGGTTATTTGTAATTTGTATAGTTATGTCCATTTCAGTGCTATTTTCATAGGCTTTTTTTTTTTTTGAGTATAAACACTGTTTGACTAGATGGGTCAAAATTGCATTCTATATAAATTTGTTTTTATTCTGAAATTCAAGAGGAAAACAAGACCAAAATAGTTGCACTTTGCCTTATCTAAAGTTTTCTTGCAGATAGTGAAAAAATGCTATATTGTGGCACTTTCGTTTGAAAAAAATTTTTTTTTAGAATTGTGTATTTAATTTTGGTTATTATTGTTGTTATTATTCAGTTTGACCAGAGAGAGAGGGAACGTGAGAAAGCAAGCAGCCAGGCAAGGACTCAAACCACAGTCAACCATGTGGGAGTCTAGTGCCTCAACCAGCATGCCACCTGCTAGCCCCTGCAGCACTTCATTTTTAATAGTGAAATCTTGTTTTAAATTGCCAGAGAGCATATATGCTCACTAGAGACAGAGAGAGAACGTACCCTGCAAAGGCCATTCCCAAATCCCTTCTCATGTGCACATCCAGCTCCTTTAACCCCTAGTCTATGAGACCAGCCCCAAGAAATATCTTTTTTTAATTATCAGGAAATGATAATTAAGTGAGTTTGACACAAACCCAAATATATAAGTTATAGAAGGACTTAAAGGAATGTGAGTATTCTGATCAGGTGCTAACTACTTATTGTGTGTTAGACAAGTTATGTTGGTGTTATCATCCTTAAGAATAAACTCTCAGTGGAAAAATGGAGTCAGTTAAAATGCATGTGGGCTACACCAACTCAAGACAGATGGGAAAAACTGACCTTTCTTACTGATGCGTGTGCCAGTGATTGATATGGTTAAATCAAGAGAAAGTATTACTAAATATAGTTACTGTCTTCAACATGGTGTTTGTATCACATTTTCTGAGGTGAGTTAAAAATAATTGAGTGTGTATGATATACTGTGATAGACATGTGAGGGAAGAGAGTGTTTAAATTGAAAAACAAAATTCTGAGCCGTGTCACAGTAATATACTGCAGAAAACTCCACGTAGCTTTATAGAAACTAGGCTCTCAATTTGATATAGGGCAGAATAATCTCTTTTAGTCCTCTGTTTTTATTTTCTGAAAATGCCTAATTTCTCAAACTTGAATTATAGGTACAACTATTAGTAGTTATCTGGACTGTTTATGAGTTGCAACACATTTGTGTTTTTATGTGTTTCTAGGGATGATCGAAGTCTGTTTTGGAATCAGCAGGTAGTGTGGTGGATAAGGCACCAGACTCCCACATGGTTGACTGCAGTTTGAGTCCCAGACCTGGTAGCTGAAGAATTCCACTGGGCACGTGTGTGCGTGCCCAAAATCCCAAGAGAAAAATGGAGAAGGGATTGTGGTGTGGGCATCCCTCAGAGGGTGATTTCTCACTTTCCCTCTCTGTCTCTTTGTTGAGCACACGTGCCCTATGGCAAAAACCTAATAATAAAAAAAAAAATCAGATGCATCTGAGCATTAAAAAAATCACCATTTTCTTTTCCTATAGGTTCATAAGTACATGCAACTCTAGAATGCAAAATAACTGTGGGTGTATTTGATTTTGAGAGCTTGCCACTACCTTAGTTATTTAAGTTAAACTTCACAAATCTTCAGGTTATCAGAAGTCTAATTTTTAAACTTTTTTATGTTTTTGCCATAAGGTGTGTGTACTCACCAAAGAGAGATAGAGAAAGGGAAAGTGAGAAATTGCCTCCCAGGGGGATGATCATGCTGCAATTCCTTGTCCTCTATTCTCCTCCTGGGATTTTGGGCATGCACTAACATATACCTGGTGTGATTTCTATGCCACTAGGTCCATGATTCAAACCATGGTCAACACCTTAACTAGCATGCCACCTACTGGCCCTCCAGAAGTCTAATTTTTAATCACCAAAAGGAACAAATAATGTTTGAGAAGTAAAGTTATTAATAGAGCAGTTTTCAAAAGGATTATCAGTTTAGAAAATTTATAGGTTCATTAACATTTTCCTAAAGAGGGGTATTTTAACAATATTTTATCATTTGCAACAATGAGAATTAATTAGTATGCTTCAACCTAAACACCACTTAGAAAGTGAATAATAGTGTTTTCTGCAGAATGCTCATCTTGTGAAAGAATCAAATGGAATACCAGTTCATGGCCTCCTCCACTGGAGTACCCACATCCAACCCAGAATTTGTCTTTGGCTACAAAACTTGAAGATAAATATTTTTAAATTTTTATAAACATTCTCGAATTTTCTTTTCAAATTTCCATTTTTTCTAATCCTATATTGATAAATTTGTTATTATTTTTTAACATAGACATATATCTGTGTAACAAATACATTTAGTCCCCAAAGAGGGAACTTACTTTATAGACAAGTATACCTCCAATGTATGTGTGCATACAAAGCATACAAAGAAAAATTGTATTTCTTGAGTTTTAATAGAAAATGATTTTTAAACATAAAATTTATTTTTAAGGATCTTTTTAACTACTAACTTGATGTTTTCTCATTTTTTTAGAATCATGTTCCTATAACAACAATGAAAATCTCATCCAAAAAGGTAAAAGCTAAGCCATTTTTATGTTCTGTGTATATTAAAATGTTTTTCTATTATGAATCAAATGTTTTAACTTCAGAAAATTAATATTAAATTTATACTAAAATAATTTATACTGTTTAAAGCAAATGTAAAATCACCTTCAATTTTAATGTAGCATTTACTATCTATTAGTGCGATACTTGGTTTATTTGTGTGTAAAAGTCCATCACAGCAGAACATATACACAGCAGATACTCCAACATTTTGTATATTCTGTGTCTTCAAATATTACAGTGCGTGAAGCCAAGTAAAATAAAAATAATCTTTTGAAGGAAGAATTTAGCATAATGTTTGGGCTACTATAACATCACAAAGTTCTCAGGGGTTTAAATGAGTAATCAATCCTCTTTTGAGGTCCTGCTTCTGTCACATGTTTGAAATGTGCAATGCATTCTTTTATGCTTATTTTTAAGGAAATGCTATTTCCTAGGGTTTATATATGTCCTTAAAAAAAAAAAACTGCAAGTCTCAAATCTAAGAATTCAGGATTTGGATAAGAAATTTTTTGACTACGATTATCAGACATTCTCTCATTAATCTTTTAATTTCTGCCTGCATGTGCACATAAACAATGATCAGGAAATTTAAAAGCCTAATTCTGTTCTATAGGTATACATAGCAGGCACCTTTCTAACCCCCTAATGTGTTATATTAAAATAAAAGTGGTAAGAGGCAGGGTAATAAAGTAAAAATGGAGTGACCTTCAGAATAGAGTTGGCATGCATTTGAATCCCAACAGGATCACAAATTGGGGGCAAATGATTTAAATTCACTGACCTAAGTTTCTACATCTGCAAGGTGATGCCTTTCTCACAAATGAGTTAATTTATTTAAATAACTTAAAATAAAGGGGATCTTCAGCCAAGGCTGTCTATGAGGTGCACAGCCCTATTTTTCTTGGAATATAGAATAAAGATGTTATGTGTTAGCACCACTGATAACATAAGGCAGTGCTCACCCCCATATTTGGTCTGCTGCAGATGAAGTAGTATACCACAGTCAGTCTTGTACTCTTTTCACTTGACTAAATTTTATGAGGAAAAATAAATAAGGTACAATGGAGCTAAAGATCTCATCTGTAAAAATGTTTGTATGGTGCATAACATTTTCCCAAGTAACGAGAAGCAATTCGTCATTTTGCCTGATGGCCTAGGGAACTGATCCCAAGTCAGAATTGTCTTTGAAGTCAGCAGGGATCCCTTTTGTTTACAATAGTTTAATGGAAAGAGAAAGTATCAGAACAAAATTCAAAATCCACACAAAGCCTTTTGTGCGCAGAAGTAGTCCTATATAGATGACAAGTTTCAGCTGCTTGTAACTCTCATATTATAGATGTCTTCACTGTCTTGCAATTAAAATATTCATTGAAACAATGAGATTCAAGGCAGGAGAAATTATTTGGCTGTTGGGAATTCATGTGTGCCACTACATACCGCATTATTTTTTCGGTGTGAGTGGCCACAAATGGTTAATTACATTTTATATGTATTTGTATACCTGTGCTCATATTCAAACTACTTTATTATTTGTTTTATGCTCCTTCATTTTTAAAATGTATTCTTGCATGCAATGTAACAGAAAATAGTTTAAAAAATTAATCAAGAATAAAATTACCTGTGTTTTTTTCCTCAGGTAAAATAATATCCTTAAAATATTTGAATGAAACTAAGGCATTCACAATATTTTTTTATTAATTTACTTGGAAACACTTATTTCAAATCTTCCTAGACTGATAGTTATTGTCACACCGTGCAGTTATTTTCTTACAGTTTAAATGTTTTAGCTGAAGATCAATTTCAGCACAATTTCTAAAAATTGATATTTCTGAATAAAATAGTTTATATTAGAGGTAATAGAGTGAGATGTGATTCAAACGGTTGATAACATTGAAAACTTACAGATTGATAGCTCGTAAATCGGTGTTTTACTTTGCTGTTACCATCAGTTCACATCTCTTGAGCAATCATGAACTAGAAGCTCTTCCATGTCTTTTATGTAGATATAGCCCTTACACCATATTTTTACAATAATTCTATAGTCTAAGTGCTGTATTATGACTATTTTACTGATGAGAAGACTGAGATTTAGCAAAGTTACACACCAAATTTGTAACTGAGTTAAGATTTGCATCTAGGAGGTCTGGATCCAGCGCTCCAGAGCATGGTGGACCTATGGTGTCCCATTGACTTAATTTTCAAATGTGTATGTGTATATAGAAGAGGTGTGTGCATGCTCCCATGCATCCACACTTGTTCAAGTTTCTTTACTAATTTGAATTATGTATACCAGTCCTCTGGAAAATAAAGATTGCAGCTGAAGAAATGAGTCTCTTTTTTGACAGAGACCTGTTTTATGCACAGCTAAGGGAATCATAGTAGTATCTTAAGAAGCTCTTGACACTCTACAAATGAAAGAATTTGGGATCATTATTATTACTTCAATAGTGGTGTAGTTCACTGGATCATACATGCATTTTAAGACATGTTTAAATATAAATACTAATTTTCTTCTCAATAATTTAAAAATAGTTTTGATATGACACTTTTAAAGGTATGTGACCCAAATGCCCCCATTTCACTCAGTACTATCTACTTTTTTTCCTGTTAAATTAAAATGTCTTTTATTTTAATCTTGACATTTATAAAATAATACATTGCAAGATTTGAAAAGTAAGAAAGTTTCCCTATGCTTTGCTAAGATACAGTGTTCAATGAAAAAAGAAAACATCATAATTTAAATCTGTACTATATTAGCTCAAATCTAAGAGAACAATGAATCCCAATGTCTAAAACATATTACCATTCTATACAGTGCTCTGAGCTTTTTTTGTTTTTAAACAGGAAAGTGGTAATGTTATAGGCATATTAACGTAGGAAAATTCTATTTATTTTGGCTTTAGACCCTTCTAGGTTTTACTTCTCAATTTTAGTCTGTTTCACAATGAATCCAAGGCTTTGTGGTCGAATCGTCTAATACGTTCCTGCTGGAAGTCGTCTTTTAACTTCCACATCTGAAATAAATCATCTTCATTCCTCTAATAGCAACAATTGTATGTGAGCTCCAATGAAGGGATTTCCCAAGTGTCTCTGCATCGTTGCCACATCTACGGCACAGCCTGTGCCGACTGCTGCCTGGCTCGAGACCCTTACTGTG
>NW_006159908.1:1954838-1956719 GCF_000334495.1 Tupaia belangeri chinensis | reverse complement strand
CCTGCTCTAGGTTCTACCCAACTGGGAAGCGGTGAGTACTAACTTTGCAGCTGAAAATAAAAATTGATATCACTAGACAATAGAGAAGTGCTCCACATTGTTAGAATCAGTTCTGTGCTGTATTGCTTAAGAAATGGCAGTGAAAGTAGTCGCTCTGCTTAGCACCTCTTCTAGTCTTTGGACAAAGATGGCAATAACTGGAGGTTCTCGCAGATTCGGTAATTAGAGCACAGACCTTTGAACAGCTTGCTTTCTTTCTTAAAAGCTCCAGCCCCCTACAGCCCATCAAATATTTCAAGCAACATTTAGTTTTTTTAACCATCTTACTGAGTTTATATCTTTTTGTTTTATGTACTTCGATAAATGCTTCCTACACGGCTTAGTTATCTTGTAATCAAATGCTTGTTCTAGTTTAACTACAAGGTTATTGTTTATGGATGAACACTCTGCTTTTCCTTTTGCAAAAAGTTTCTTTCTTTCATGAGAGAGGGACAGATAAAGAGAAAGAGAAAGAAAGCACAGCACCCCCAGCAGGGTCTGGACGCTGCTGTCTGTTATCAGAGAAGGAGTTGGGAGCATTGTGAAGAAATACTCAGTTCTTTTTTTAAAAATTTACATTAAATAACTGTACTTCTTTACAATGTACAACATGGTTTTTCCCAGCATGAATACAGTGCATATTAGTCAAATCAAAGACATTACCATATGAATTATCATCTATTAAAGAAATACTCACTCTTTAGGTCCAGATCTGAGATGAAAACAAAGCCACAACCAGGAGAAAAGTGTAAAAAGAAAAAAAAAAAATTAAAAAAAGAGAAGATTTTAATAGAATAGTATACCCGGGAGGTTTTTAGGAAGGCAAGTTGTCAGAGGATGGTTGCACCAAGAACAGAATTAGACGCTGACTTCTGCTATGGGTTCTTGTCATGAATATTTAGGAAGAGATGTCTGCAGCCAGCTCTGTTTGTTTTGGTGGCTGCACCTGAGTACTTCTCAGGTAAGGGGAGCTCTCTTGCTCAGTTGAGGGAAGTCAAATGCATGAGGGGTGCAGACTTGGAAGGTAAGAGCATACACGTACGAGCAACTTCACCCATATCAGTGTTGCCCCACAAGTGGAAGGCAAGATCTCTCTCAAGGGGGTGCAGACTTGGAAGGTAAGAGTATACACGTACGAGCAACTTTACCCATATCAGTGTCGCCCCACAAGTGGAAGGCAAGATCTCTCTCAAGCACCCGGGATGGTGCCTGTGTGCACATGCGCATTTGTGGAAGGGGAAGATAGTTGCATTCTCCAGGTCCTTTAATGACAGTTTAAGCAATAAAACTCTCCCCTCTTGGTTCCAGGGGTTCGAGCTGCAACCCCTGGACACAGTGATCAATGAGGCAGATGTCCTTCTCTCTGGTATCTTGCAACTTCCTGCTCATAACTATCTGACTACCTATAATAAACCCACTCCCGGCATCATCCAGCCCAAATCATGGGCTCGCACATGTTTGCCACAGTCAGGAAGGTCTCTGGATATGAACTAGAGCCTTACTATTTTGGTGGGCCTTGTGGTTTACTGCTGTGCTATGGTCCAGCCCTTTGATTTGCTTGCTTTCAAAACCTGGTGCTCATGCTTCACACTGAAATGGAGAGTGCATGATTGTTAGTGAGGATAAGAAAGAAAGGCAGCGTGAGGCAGTGTTCCTTTTATCCAAGCAAAGACTCAGGCAGGAAAATTAGTACCAACTTACACTAAGGAAGAGGCCACTAGTAGAGATAGTGAACAAAGAATATGCAAAATTCACAGTTAACCATGGCCATAGCTATTTAAAATTACACCATGACATGGGCCATGATGGATGACAGGACCAAAACCTAGAAAAATTAGGTTC
>NW_006159908.1:1926957-1954807 GCF_000334495.1 Tupaia belangeri chinensis | reverse complement strand
GTTCAGCAGAAAAACAAAACAGTACCGGCCTGGAAAACCAGTGATCTTTCAAGTAAAGCAATGCAGTGACGGTGTTTTATAGCTTTTATTCCCTGTAACAAATACATGCCTTTAAGGACCTTGAAAGATTAAAATCCTTAGCACTTTCACATATCAAAAGTATTCTGATTCTTTTATCCATTAATTTAACAAACAGTTACCATGGGACAAATATTTTTCAGGCCCTGCTCTGGAAGCTAGGCATAGAACATAAAAAACAACAACAAAAAGACAAACATCTCTGTCTTCAGGAATAATAAATTCTTTTTTTTTTTTTTTGAGAGATTTTTGCTATAGGGAGCATGCGCTTGCCAGACAGACAGAGAGACAGAGAGACAGAAAGTAAGAAATCACCCCCCTTTGGGGATGGCCATGCCACAATCCCTTCTCCTCCATTCTCCTCTCGGGATCTTGGGCATGCATGCATACGCACCCGGTGTGAGTTTTAAGCCACTGGGTCCAGGACGCAAACCACGGTCGACTACATGGGAGTCCAGTGACATAGCCATTACGCTAACTGCTGGTCCCAGGAATAATAAATTCTGAAGAGGAAGACAGAAAATAAATAAAGGAAACCTCTAGTATGTCAACTAATGTTAAGGTCTAGCATTTTTCAAAGGACAGAGATGGTAGGTAGGACCTATGAGAAGCAGGGACTTGCTATGTCACATGGATTGTCAGAGAAGACCTTACTGTGTACATAATGTATGAACAAGAACATGAGTGTCATGAGGAGCAGCAATAATTCCCTAATACTTGAGAGTACTCAGGTTGTTCAGGAAACAGCTTCAATGTTAATGAGGCCATACTGAAGTGAAGAACAAGAAGGGTGGGAAGAAACGAGGTCAGAAGGCCAGATAACATAGTGCTTTATAAATAATTGAAAGATTTAAATATAGGGTGAAATGGAAGATAGAGTAAGGGCTTTTGAGCATATGAGTAATATCATTTGACCTTTGGTTTTAAAAGACTACTGGTTGGGGGCTGGCAGGTGGTATGGTGGTTAAGGTGCTGGACTCCCACATGGCTGACTGTGGTTCGAGTCCCGGACCTGGCAGCTTGCTTTCTTTCTCACTTTTCTCTTTTCTTGCCTTCTTTCTGTCTCTTTGGTCAAATTAAGAAATAATAATAATAACAAATAAATAAATAATCAAAAAAAAGAGAATACTGGCTGGATTTGGCTTGGATGGACACTCTGAGATAGGCAAAGGCTTTTGGAGGGAGGTGAACAGAAGTTGCACAAGAGACTCCTAGAATAATCCAGATGAGATATAGTGGTGGTTTGCACAGGATAAAGGAAGAGATTATGAAGTTTTCTGATTTTTGACAGAGCTCACAGAACCTATGAACATATTGAATATAGGAAGTTAGAAAAATAGAAAAGTCAAAAATGATGTCAGTTCTCAGTACTGAGCATTAAGAAGTCTGTAGGTAACATTTCCTAAAAGAAAATTTTGGGAAGGGTCAGGCTTGTAAGGAGAAAGACGATATTAAGATAACGATGCCTGTGATATTCAAGAGGAGATGTTGAGCAGGCAGTTAGAAATGTGAACCTGGGGACCAGCAGATGGTGTAATGTTATGTGGACTCCCACGTAGTTGACCATGGTTCAAGTCTAGGCCCCAATGGTTTAAAACTGACACCAGGTGTGTGTACATGCATGCTCAAAATTCCAAGATAGAGAATGAAAAAGGGATTGTGGCATGGCCATTCCCCTAGGTGGTGAATTCTCGCAGTCTCTCTCTCTCTGTCTCTCTGGTGAGCACACATACTCTATAGCAAAAATCTCTCTTAAAAAAAAAAGAAAGAAAGAAAGAAGTAGGAATCTGGAGTAGAGAGGAATAGCTTGGATTACAACATGAGCCTTCTCTATTTAAAGGTGTGAGACATGAAGAGAATTCCTGCTCTTTAAGTAAGGAGTTCCTCTCTGTCATCACAGGAGTTAGGGAGCAGGTCTATTACTTCTTTTGATTTCTACATCGAATTTTGGGACCTCATTACCCTATGATCATCCAACTTGGTACTTGGCTAGGGGTCTGAACCTAGATATGAAATGTAAAGGAAGCAAATGCCAAATATAATTACAAATAAAAATAAATTGTGGCTACTGTTGACATTTTTGTCCATATTTATTTTGTGCTTCCAAATATAACAGAAGCAGTATTTAAATATCACCATAACTGTTCATAAGACAATGGTCTGATTATTTTTCTGTTCTGTAAGAAACTAAAAACTGACATCTGTAGCACCTAAACTATGGTCTTCACTTCATTAACCAGATTCAGTGCTGAAGGGAGCTATAGCTGTGTACTTTCCAAGAAGAAAGTGATGTGAGGGTCTCTAAATTGAACTTTAGTTTAATATAGGGCTACCAATCTCTTACACAATGTGAAAGAATGGAAGATCAGTACTACTCCCCTGCAGAATTTTTAACTTTGGCCAACAAGCACTTTTATTTAACAAACAAAAATACTGGGACCTACAGTTGGTGTAATGGCTATGTCACTGGACTCGCATGTAGTCAACCATGGTTCGAGTCCTGAACCCGGCAGCTTAAAGTCACACTGGATGCATATGCATGTGTGTCCAAGATCCCGAGAAGAGAATAGAGGAGAAGGGATTGTGGCGTGGACATCCCCCATGGGGGGTGATTTCTTGCTTTCTGTCTCTCTCTGTCTTTCTGGCAAGGGCACGCGCCCTATAGCAAAAACCTCTCAAAAAAAAAATTCTCAAATGAAATTTCACACTATATGTGGACTATCATTGCATATTTAAGATACTTTTTACATTTTAGTTGCTTCTGCTGAAATATGAACTAGCTCATTTATTTGCATGTATTCCCACCTATCACAACTTCACTTATCCTTCTAAATATATGTATTTAACATAGAATCCACATTGCCATTCTGCGACCATAAATCATGATCGTAATTATATCTTTTTAATAAACAAAGAGCTGAAGCCATCTTGCAGTTCTTTACTGTTGCAATATCATGCTTGGTATTAAACTATGCATCATGACTATGAAAGAAAGTAATAACCATTTAAAGAGCTGTTTAGATTATTTCTAGCAGTATGTCAATTCTATCATAAGCAACCAGAAAATGCAATACACACACACACACACACACACACACACACACAGATTCATGCACTATGTAGGGGATTTTGGTCAATGATGGATCGCATGTAAGGCACCACATAAGGGTCAAGAAACTACACCAAATAGCCTAGGTGTGTAGTAGGCTATATATCTGCATTTGCGTAAGTACACTCTATAAGGTTAACACAATGACAAAATCATCTAGTAACATTTCTCAGAACAGATTCTTATCTAATAGTGTATGACTCTGTGTGTGTGTGTGTGTGTGTGTGTGTGTGTGTGTGTGTGTGTGTGTGTGTGTCTGAGCTTACCATATTCATGTTTGGCTAACATATTTAAAATTTCAATAAGATGTCTATATTATTGGAATTCTCTAACTTATTTTCAAGGATATGAGATATAGTGTATGCAAAACACATTGGTTGAATTACTTAACTATTTCCTGAGTTCCCATATGCGATATTCATTTTTCTTAGAGATTTAAAAGTAGTGATGAAAATGATCATTTGAGGTATTTTCTACATTTATTTTCTCTATTGCCTTTAATCAACCTGGTTTTATCCTGACGGCACCATGCTCTTAAGTAGAACACAAAGATCACGCAGAGAAATTCATGGAAATGAAGGGCAAAAATACGTCTTTTGCTAGAAAAGTACAATAACACTTGAAAGTCAATGGAATACATACTTTGTCGTAATAAAGTTGTCAAAAGTCATTAGTTCAGTAGTTTCTCTTCTGTAAAACAACTTGGTTCATAGTAAACAATACAGGGATATTTTTTCCCTCTCCACTCTCAAGGATTTGAAATGTTTGTGTATTTGTATCAAATACTGCAATTTAGCCTCATGTTATTTATTCTGGATTCAAACATATAGTTAGAAACTTTATTTTAAGACAAGATAATTAGTACAATCTTCAAATAAGTATGTTTTCTATCCAAGAAGAAAATTATTTTATTGTTTACTCAAGGGAATTAACTATAATGGATGAAATGTTGGCAACTTGAGGCAAATCCCAATCATTTGTGCAATATAGTATTACTCTGAGTACCAGCATGCTTTGCAGTGCTTGCTGAATGCTGAGAGGGAATCTAGACATTCAAATCTATACATCCAAAAAGCCCAGATGGACTCTTTTGCTGATTTCATCATTTAAACCAAGCTATAATGATGTCTTTCTATATTAAATATCTGGAAGCTATGTGATAACTGTAAATTCAGGTTGCTCAGCTTGAAAGCATGTATATGTGAAAACCATTATGTAATGCTGCTTACAGACAATAAATTAGCCATTGTTTATGACATTGCCTGTCTCTATGGCTGAAAATGGCAGATCAGTCATAAGAACTTTCACATGGTGTTCATATAATATACATTCTCTAGTTAGCTAGTGGCAAATAATGCAACAACTTCAATACATAGCAAATACAGCAACTTGAAAACCTGATATGGGAGCTATTCTAGACCACAAGAGTAATCATATTTCCTAAGAGTGACTAACACCTCCATTATTGTGTGTGTGTGTCATTGTATACAAATGTCTAAGTGAATAAGGATCATATGACTTTTAAAGAAAGGGAATATTCGAGTGGTACAAAATTTTATACCTTTATTTCCATAAGTAAATGTGTGTAAGCCATTGTGTACATAGAGGATTAACTATTTGCTATAATCTTAAAATGAGTTTTTCATTCTTAATGACTTTGAGATTAATTTTACTTTGTAAGTTTAATAACTACTGTGTGATTTTAATATTTTTCTTCTTGCTGAACCTTGTAATGGGTCCTTGATGACTAAAATATTAATGAAGACTTGTAACAATTTAACCCAATTAATTATATATGCATTTGCCTATATGTACTTTTCAACATTTACGACAAATATTCAATTTAGCTGTAACTCCCAATATTTAGAATCTACCTTCTTGCTTTTAGTAATGTTTCTGCCCGCGATGTGTTGTTCAGAGGCTCTCAGTTGCTCTATTTTGAATTGTTAACCCTATATAATGTAAATACCAGTAAGATACCTAGTGAATCTAAGACTCAGGAAATTAAATAAATAGAATACAAATAACTTGTAACTTTTATTTAAATAATGACAAAATTGCAAAGAATAGAACTACATTTTGAAGTGCTTGACCAGGCAATACCTAAGAACGAAATGCAAAAAATGAACGTTGATTAGATCTGTAGTTGAGGAGAGCTAGGACAATTTTAATATGAATATTTACTAACTACTATTATTAAATAAATATAACATCTCTAGTATAATATTATTGTTATGGAGAGCAAATACTTATTCTTGGAAGATACAAGCTAAGGTACTTAAGAGTGAAGCATTATCATGTCTTCAACTTAGTTTTTGATGGTTTTCAAATGAAAATAGAAATACACAGTATTTATACCACATATACTCACTTACATGAGAGAAAAACATAAAGGTGGCAAAGAAGTTCATGAATCTAGGTGTGCCAGTAAATACACACACACACACACACACACACACACACACACTTTATGTAAGTTTGAAAGTTTTCAAGTAAAAAGTTAAAAGGGAATGTTTACTCCAATAAGTGAACATTATTATTTAACTTTATATTGAAAATCCATGTTTGACTTTTATATCATTTGTTCCATAAAAGTTTCAATATATTTGGAAAGTATTAGAAAGTAGACTTTTATAGGACAAATATGTTTATTTAAGAAAAACTTTCAAAAGAAGAAAAATACTCATAGAGGTTAATATTTTAAAACATTTTGGGTGAATGGCTTGGAACTAAAAATTTGCACTATTAAATTATAGCATCTAGCATTTATCCAAAAAAGTCACATAATAGGAAATTCATAGCCATTCCCTTTGAAATGGAATACTGGAAAGGACTGAATTTATTCTGATTTTATAAGCACGGATAGAATACAATGTTCAATGTCAAGTGAAATGAGTACACACACACACATACACACACACATTATATGTATACTTTGAAAAACCATACTATACCCCAAAAAGATGTATTGCAATTATGTATAAACCAGAAATCACAAACATGTGTGTGCACAAACACACACACACACACACAAATATTTAAGATAAAATTTTTAAAAAGCAAAAGTAAGTACTCACCCTATTATTACATTCATTAAATGCAAAATATCAGCTACATCAGATAACCAGCCCTCTTTTTTTTAAGTAGGAAAACTAAGGCAATTAAAAGTTTGCAAAATCAGAAATGCAATATTTGAAATGCAATTTAATGGATAGTGATAATACTAAGTCACTCTTACATTATTTCTGCATTCATAGGAGAAGCCGAAGACAAGACGTGAGACATGGAAATCCACTGACTCAATGCCGAGGCTTTAACTTAAAAGGTATTAAAATGAACAATGGGTAATCTTGGTGAACCGTAGCATGTCCCCTATCATGTAATAGAGTTAAGCCTTTCATTTTAGATAAAGGATCACTGCACAATGTTTTGGTGTTGGTGTATGGTAATTAAAAAATCAAATGACTTTTGTATGTATACTGAGAAATGTGAAAACTGAAGTCTGGGGATACCTACTTCAGGTATGTTAATTGGTAGATCCTTCACACAGATTGTAATTATAGGATTTTTTTAGCTATTATTTTGTTTTGAAGATAAAAAAAAATTTACTTTTTAAGATTTACCATTGAAGAACACATGGAACAACATTTTTTATTGCAGTAGATACACATAACATAAAATGGACTATTAACTATATTAAAGTGTACAGATCCGTGACGTTATGTCATTTACTTTATTTTGCAGCCATACCAAGAGCCATCCCAGATATTTTCCAGCTTTCCAACTAACTACCCATTCCTTCTTTCCCCAGCCTCTGGCAACTACCATTCTACTTTCATATGCATTTGTTATGGATTTGACCAGTCTAAATATAAGTAGAATCATAGAATATTTGTCCTTTCATGACTGGCTTACTTCACATTAATATCTTCAAGGTTCATCCACATGGTACTATGTACTGGAATTTTCTTTCTATTGAGGACAGAATAATATCCTTGTGTGTGTGTGTGTATGTATACGTTATGTGTGTGTGTAGGTTTTGTGTGTGAGAGAGACTGTATGTGTATCGCTTGTTTTTTCCATTCACTCATCACCAGACACTTGGATTTCATCTCCTCTTTCGTTATAGTGAATAATCTTGTTGTGAACACGAGTTTACCATAATACCGGCACAGTGGCCCTGTCTTGCGGTTAACATGATCCCTGCCTTCCTATCCTGATATGGTGGTACTAAATTCCCTCTTCCCACCTCAACCCCACCAACCAGAAATATCCCCGAGCAGACCTTCCTCTTGGCTTACTAAGCTGCTACAGATGTGCTATTTTAGAAATTAACATTGAACCTCCTATTTCTAGTGCTTTGATTCTGGGCCTTCCTTTAGTAAAGAATGACATTTTTGTTATTAACCACCTTAACTAAAAAAGCAAGTTAAGATAGATTTTTGTGTGATTGTTTTACACATCTGCTTGAGGGAATAAATCTAGATTAACATTTCTCTATTTAGCGAGTATTTTATCAAAGTGTGTCAGCTCCCATCAGAGGTAGGAGCTGTCATGGTGGTCAGAACAGTAACAATATTGATGCCGACCTTGTGTAAAAACCCGATCTCCCCTTTAATGCTCCAGAAACTAATGTGGAGTCTTTTGTTGTTCTGGCTTTATGGGTGAGGTTTCTGTCTATGTCTAAGCTATACATGATTATTCCACATGCTTTACCTAATTTCATACTTTCATTGAGAAACCTGTTTGAAAATATTGTAACCTGTACTTGAGTGATAAGTACAACTAGGACACAGAGAGATCAAGGAAGTTGTCTAAGGTGACACAGCCATAGGTGGAGAAGTCAGGATTTCACCCTGGTTTTCTCAACCACCATATCTGACTGAGGACAGGCCTTACTGTCTTTTCTCGGTGCTTCTGAAGTCCCTCCATACCACTGTGAGATAGTGATTAAGGATGGGATTACTCCGTATTCAGTGCGGACCTTCACTGAGTCTGGGCCTTTTTGTAGTTAACATTCTAACTACAGTCTGTTTCCTCATAACTCACAGCGTCAGTTGCTCAGCGGTGAAAAGCTGAGAAAATCTGACTCACAGGACTATTGTTATAATACAGTGTACAAAGTGGTATTAAGTACCATCGTTGGGATAGACTAATTCTTGGGTTAACATCGATTCCCTTATCAACATAGCCTTAATCAACTTAGTAGTCTTTCTCTCCTTCCTGTTACATTAAATAAAACAGGTAAATAATTCATAATAGGGTGCTTCCTAAGTGATGATCACTTCCTTAATTGATCACATTTTTAGAGAAATTAGTATCCCTACCCGCAAATATACTCTAAATTCCTTTGTGTTCTCTTGCTCCTTTTCTCCCTCTCTCTCATTTTCCTTTTGCTCTTCAGCATACAGAAATGCAGCTGAAATTGTTCAGTATGGTGTAAAAAATAACACCACTTTCCTCGAGTGTGCCCCCAAGTCTCCACAGGCATCTATCAAGTGGTTGCTACAGAAAGACAAAGACAGGAGGAAAGAGGTGAGTGACGCAGTGCAGCAGCAATCAATCAGGGCTTTGGAGAGAACATGAACTCACCATCCCTGGGTGAGGTTCAGCTCAAATGAGAAAGGAAAAGCATATGAACATCCTTTAATGTCTTGGGGAGCATGAGTGCCACCTTCTTTAAAATCCTTTGTCCTTAGCATTGATGGATTAATTAGAAATTCTCTCTGCCTGCTCACCTCTCTAACATGGGGACTGAAACAGGAGCGTGGCACTGCTGTGGATGTGAGGAAACATTCGTAAAAGAAACAAGATGTGTGCGAACTCAGAACCAAGTCCTCACACCACAACAGCACCTTTGTGTGCTTCCCAAGATAGAAGAGAGCTTTTAAAAAAGTACAATTTCCTCAGAAAGAAATGACACTGAACTGCAACCTTTATGACAAAGAGCATTTTGCTGCTGGGTGGTAATCTGTTTCCATGGCTTTGTTATTTATAACTCTTGTGTTTCAGTTAGGTAATATATGGAATCATTGTTTATGGGACTGTTGCCTTTACTTAGTGGCATGAGAAAAGAACTCTAGGTTTTCAAACAAAAGGACACACACTGTAATCTTTCATGGCTTAGAGACAGTTATTTTAAAAAGAGAGACACTGTAAATTATCATAGGGTGATATATTATAGATAATGAATTTTATAATGATGCCGCATTGTTCTGGCAAATGAGAATGAGGACTAAATGTAGATGTGTATTTAAAGCCTTGCCTCAGCCCAAAACATGCTAGCTAATGGGAGTGCGTCATAAATTCTGATGGAGGCAAGGGGAAAATGGAAATGCCTTTGACATTTGTGTGTATTTTTCTGTTTGGGGCAATTTTGTGATTACATATTAAATTACTTAAAGCTATTAGAATGCATCTGAGTCAAACTATAGAACAGAGGGACTACATCAAAGTTACTGAAGTAAATGCTGACTCCATGTGGAAAAATACATTCCATCTCTCAGACTTGCCTATTCAGGAATGTTATGAGCTGTTCAGGTAATTGTATGGTCCTAGTTACATGAATGCTAAACCATAGGCTAATGGCCACTTGCATAAGAGAACATTTCATTATGTGGATAAAGATGAGCTAAATACATTTCAAAACCCCTCTGGCATCAGAATTCTACAATCCTTAAAAAAAAGTTAGAAAAATTTCGATAACACAAAATTGCTATTTATTTGAGATCTATTTTCTTTGCTATCAAGACTGTCATCAAAGTAGTCTTGAAATTTCTGCAATCTACTTTATTTTAATTTTGAGAGGATGTAGTTGTAATAATAATTGCCTTACAAAGTACCCGGAGATAGAGTCATAATCTGTGGTGGTGATTACATACCTAAGTGAGTTTTCAGGCTAGGGCATGAACCCATGGACATGATCCATCCTTTCAAAAATCAGTCCTTTTATATACATTTTAATGTGGATTGGGTAACTAGGTAACTAATACAATAATAAGGACTACATAATATACATGAAATGTTTGTCTCTTACTCATTTAATAGACTAATAAACAAGTAAATTTCTGTGATTTAAAATTAAAGTTAATAAATATACATGGGTTTGAATACATCACAGAAATTAATACAGAATGTTCAAGAATGTGGTGACTCAAATATTATTATCTTAATTTTTTTCCAATCTAAAAAATATAAACAGATAATAATTTATGATTCTGATACCATTTATGATTCTGGTACCATTTCATATTAACAAATATGAAAATGTTTTGATCAGAATTTCAGTATATCACAATTCTACTTAGTATTAATAAGTTTAATAAAATATAAATATTTTATTAAATTCATCCAGATTTTTCCTTACTATTTTAGGCAAACATACACTTATTCCTTATATCATTGATATGTAAACCAAACTTTCCAAAAAGTAATACAAATAATAAGAGCTCGTGTGGCAAAATGTAATAGTTCATACTGGTTAGCATAAGTGAAAACTAAAGCCTTCCTTTTCTTCAATATTTATGTCCATTTCTCATAGTATAAGATTACCAAGAATTTATTATATATTACCAAGAGTTATATATTTACTCATTGTATATTCCTCCAAGTAAGTGTATGATCTATAATTTTTTTCCTCTCTTTCTCACAGGCACACACACACTCACACACACACTTCAGTACCTATACATATGGAGTTACCTCATGTACTTTGAATTTTTTTTAAGCCATCTGCTGGTTAGATTACCTATTGTTTTTCCCCTTCTCAAAAATTTTATGTAAACAGATATCTGCATTCTTGTTAGGGTATAGCTTGAAGATAAATTCCTGGAGATGAACTTTTTATATCAGATATTATATATATGTTTTATTGATGTTATCAAATTGACTTTAAAAAAATTTCCTCAATTTTATACAAATAGGAAAAATTTCTTTCTCTTTAATTTCAAATGTGATTTCTGTATCATTTAAACTATTTAAGGGGCCAGCAGTTGGCATGGTGGTTAAGGCAGCTGGGCTCCCACAAGGCTAACTACCGTTTGAGCCCTGGGCCTGGTAGCTTGAAAATCACACCAGGCAGGTGTGTGAGCATGCCCAGAATCCCAGGAGGAAAATGGAGAAGGGATTACAGTATGGCTATCCCCCAGGGGGGGTGATTTCTCACTTTCCCGCTCACTGTCTCTCTCTCTGGCAGCAAGTATACACACTCTATGGCAAAAAAAAAAAATAAAAAAATAAAATAAAATTAAGGTGCATTTAAATTTTAAAAATATATTTAATTTTAAACTTTTACTTTCTTCTAATGATTTTCTTTTGTGTTTCTGGTTTTGATCTATTGTCTGTCTTTTAATACTATCTTTTATTGTTTTGCTTTTGTGTGTGGGTTACATTTTGTCAAAAAACATCAGTCTACTTTTTTTTTAAAGTTTCAGTGAGACAGAAAGTGAGAGAAAGAGAGATAGAGAGATAGCACCTCCAACAATGCCTATACATTGCCATCCGCCCCCAGCCTCAGCCAGACAATGGGCAAGACATGCCTGAGGTACTCACTGAGGTCTCCAGATTTGAACTGGGATCATTTTCATGTGAGATTTCTTTGCACATGGAATGTCATATTTTATTGTGTATCACTTTTTAATCTACCCAAAGTAATTTATTTTAAATTTTGATTTCATGAATAATAAAATGTGTTTTAGACAGAGCTTTAACATTTAGAAAAGCATTTCATATGCATTATCTTATTTTGAGTTTGGTCAAATTTCACTTTTCCTTAAGAAAAGAACACTCCAGAGTATACATATCAGACAATAATCACTTAGACTCGATCTGTTCATTGACAGTGCTATATCTGAAACTGTAAGGAAGGTAGATTTGAAGCATTGGGCCGAAATCCAACAAGTAATCACTTTTCCCAGCATAAGCCCATAAACCAACTAAATATTAACCAGTAGCTTTTTATTACCTTTCTTTACAAAGCAAAACCACCAGATAATGACATTCCAACTTATTTTTTTTTAGTGTGGTATAAATGAAAAGGACCCTTAATATTCAAACTCTACCTCTGCTTTCATGTTTTTTAAACTTAGAAAAATATTCATTACTTTATTGGTAAACAGATCTGGCTCCATAATCTAGTGGTTAAAGGAGCTTGATACTACATGAACACCTACAGTTTGAATCCCAGCCCTAGAGCCTTGAAAAACACATCAGGTATGTGTGTGTACATGCCAAAATCTTTACAGGATGACAAAAATAAAAGAGAAGGAATTAAAGTGTGACCATGCCTCTTTAGGGGTGCTCTCTCCCTTCCCCCCTCTCTCTTGTAAGCACAGATGCTTGCTGGAATTTAATTTAAAAAAAAGTTATAATTCAACCCTCTAATTGTGGCTTTATAGCTTTACAAGTAAGTATTTTTTTTTTTTTTGGAGAGGTTTTCACTATAGGGCGCATGCGCTCGCCAGACAGACAGAGACATAGAGACAGAAAGCGAGAAATCACCCCCCAGGGGGGATGGTCACGCCACAATCCCTTCTCCTCCATTCTCCTCTCAGGATCTCGGGTACACATGCACACACGCCCAGCGTGAGTTTTAAGCCACCGGGTCCGGGACGGGAACCGCAGTCGGCTACGTGGGAGTCCAGCGACATAGCCATTACGCTAACTGCTGGTTCCCACAAATAAGTATTTTTATAAAAATAAAAACAAGATGATATAGCTATCTTAAATTATCTATGAACTTTACCCATAATGTTGACTGTGATTCAGATTTCAAAAGCAAAAAAGCAACCAAAATTCTTTGTTTATATGTGATGAAACTACATCTGTACAAAAGGCATGCACTTGAAACTATTTTTACCAGTATTGCGGAGATCTTTACCCTTTCTTTAATAAATTCAGTACTCTTGTAACAAGATCTTCCATGCACCAAAAAAAAAAAGCAAAGGAACGGACCAAAAATTTGTGTCCTCTGAGAAGGGAACTAATTAAATTAGTACTCAATTCTTTTACCAAATGTGTAAATGTCAACAGTATTCTATTATACAGGCATATCATTTTGAAAATATATAGCTTTAAGTTTTTGGAACTTTAATGTGTCTCTCTCTTAGGTTAAGTTGAATGACAGAATAATAGCCACTTCTCAAGGACTCCTAATTCGCTCTGTTCAAGATTCTGACCAAGGGTTGTATCACTGCATTGCAACAGAAAACAGCTTCAAGCAGACCATAGCCAAGATCAACTTCAAAGTTTTAGATTCGGAAATGGTGGCAGTTGTGACAGACAAATGGTCCCCATGGACCTGGGCCAGCTCTGTGAGGGCTTTACCCTTCCACCCAAAGGACATCATGGGGGCATTCAGCCACTCAGAAATGCAGATGATTAATCAATACTGCAAAGACACTCGGCAGCAACATCATCAGGGAGAAGAATTACAGAAGATGAGAGGGGACTATGGTAAGCTAAAGGCTCTCATCAATAACCGGAAAAGCAGAAACAGGAGGAATCAGTTGCCAGAGTCATAATATTTTCTTACATGGGGCTTATGCTTCCAGTAACAAATGCTCTGTCTTCGATGATTAAATTTTCAGCAAAGAATCTTGTGCATCTTGTGCTTTACTCATGGGAAATTCCTGAAAATGGCGGTTACCCACCCCTAAAGTGAGTTTTACATGAACTGAAATGAGCATGCATTTTCTTGTATGATATTGACTAGCACTAGACATGTCATGGTCCTCATGGTGCGTATAAATATTTAACTTAACCCAGATTTTATTTAAGTCTTTATTCACCTCTTTTATTTCATTTTTATTCTTTTCAAAATCAATATGGTGGCTACAAAACTAGAATTATTATATCTCTCAACTGAATGAGGGCCAATTACCATGTGATAATCCTTCCCTTCTTAGGGGTTTAAATTTCTAAGTGTCAGTGATTATATATGAAAACATACTCCAAAACTACAACTTTGGCATAAAAGTCATTTAAGTGCATGCGGCTATTGAAAGACATGATAAATAAATAAATAAACAGGGAAGAAGGCATCAAAAAGTTATATAAAAAATGAATGATTCATAAAGCCAACATGACGAATTTATATATACCCAGTAAAATATATTATTGTTTTTTTATTTTAAGACTGTAAACATTATCAACTGCTGATGTTTGTCATTGATCTTTGTCCCCTTGTTTCAGGAAATAAAATGAATAGCCTATAACATAAATATCTTTGGTGAGAGTTATTTCAGTGAATCATTTATGTTTATATTCTTATATGATCATCTTCCAAACAAAAGCACTTTTTTTGGAGGTTAAGTTATTCTAGACTCAGAGAATATAATTTTACACTGTTAAGTACTCTTTGTTCTAATTTTCTTTTAAGTGTGGCAAATTAAATAATATAAGAAAAAAATTTGAAGTATCAAACTTCTATAAGAGGGGTAAGAAAAAAATCAAAGTAGAAAATGCCACTTTTTAAAGATGATTTTATAACAAATATAGCTACTTTTTAACTTTTAATTATCAAGTTCAATGATTAACTCTCACTTTTTGAAAACCAATGTCAGATACTATACTAATTTTTAAGTCAACATTTCATTTTTTTAAATGATCTTCTGTGTGTGATAGAGAAATGTTTATTATGTCAAAAAAGAAAAAATACAGTATGAACAAACAGGCATTCTTTCTTTTAAAAGCTGTCGGTACATATGGTCATGATCTATAAATGTAAATGTAGTTAAGTTTCATGATGAATAAAAAATTAACATCTAATTATACGTGTGCTAATTTTGTTAGAAAAATTTAAAATTAAAATATTCTCCAAATAAAAATTAGATGGGAGAAATATGAAAATTTTCTTCACATTCTTATATGTTTTTTACAACATAATTTCTGCTTTTAAAATTTATGTACTTTTTAAGAAATGTTATATTTCCAGGTAAACACATTGCTCCATATACCTAATGAAAATGTAGCACAAGAAATTTTATTTGTAGTTACCAGTCATGAAAAAGGTAATCAAGGTAGATGTATAATCTTTTCAAGTACTCAGCATAACGCTTCAAGAACTAACATTATTATTAGAATGAATGTGGTCATTGATCAGAATCTAAGAATAGGGTGCATTATTTGCGGTAAATAATGATGTTATAAGAGGAGGCCCCGCGGTGGCAAAAATGGTAGTTAGAATGCACATCATAATCACATTAAACTTCATTTTTTAAAAAAGCTATTGTTCCAAGTGTATATGGCTCTAAAGTAATTTCTAAAGCAGTTTATGAGTATTATACAAATGGTTTGCCAGCTTAAAAGGTGTAATTCAACTTCTTTTTTCCTCTACATGTGAAAATAGAAAGAGGTGTCAGTGTAAAGTCAAATCCATTTTCTGGGTTTATGGCCAACTTATTCTATGTACAGAGTTAGAGTGAAAGTGTTTCACTGTTCCCTTTGCTTATGTAAGCCCCAACTCATAGACAATAAGGGTGTTCATGTTTTATAATATTATTTGTACTATTTAATACCTTCTATTTTGAGCATTATTAAATTGTATATACTCTTATTACCTTTTTTTAAACATAGAAATTCTCCTTGAACCTAACTCTGCCAAATGTAAAGAAAATATTCTTCCTCAAAAATATTGTTAATGTATTCTGCATATTGGTGGTTGATGGCTTTTATTTTGTGTAGTGTGACAACTCAAAGAATTAAAATGTTTTTCATGTGTACTGTACATAAAATTTCCTAGAAATGCACTTTTTTTTCACTGTGTAGGTTTGTGAATACATTTTAGCATGATGAAACTGTCACTACAGTGAATGTTCACCTGTTGTAAGAAAACAAACCAAATGTAGTTATTATACTAAAATTTAATTGGATATTGAAATCATTTGCCTGTCATAATAAAGTATGTGGGATCCCTAAAACACGACTTTAGGTTTTCTTAAAAATGCAGAGCTAAATTACTTGTTAATATAATCACATCTACTGAATTCTTATCATTTTTAAGACTTTTCTTTTTTTTAAGAAAAAGAATACATCTACATATCTTAAAATTTTAAAATCCAGAAGAAACTTATGTACAAGTCTCCTTGTATCACCAGCACTTATTTTTTCAAGTTCCAATCCCAGGGAATTCCAGTGTAGTCAGTTTTCTGTGTATATTTCCAAAATAGTTTATAGATATGCAAGCAAATACACATTTGTTTTCTCTCTAGTATTCTTCATCCATCCATACTGCAAACAGATATTCAGAATAGAATATGTTCTGTCTATACTGAAAACAAATAATTTTTTTAGAGAGAGATTCATGTTATAGGGGGCATGTGCTCTCCAAGGAGACAGAGACAGAGAGACAGAAAGTGAGAAATCACACATCCCCCGAGGGGGGGCGGGGGGGTGTTGGCTGGCCACACTGCAATCCTTTCTCTTTCATGCTCCTTTTGGGATTTAGGGCAGGCATGTGATGTACCCAGTGTGAGGTTTGTTTTGTTTTGTTTTGTTTTGTTTTTTTGAGAGGTTTTCACTATAGGGCACGTGCGCTCGCCAGACAGACAGAGAGAGACATAGAAACAGAAAGCGAGAAATCACCCCCCAGGGGGGATGGTCACACCGCAATCCCTTCTCCATTCTCCTCTCGGGATCTTGGGCACGCACGCACATGCGCCCGGCGTGAGTTTTAAGCCACCGGGTCCGGGATGCGAACCGCAGTCGACTACGTGGGAGTCCAGCGCCATAGCCATTACGCTAACTGCTGGTTCCCGCCAGCATAGTTTTAAGCTATCAGGTCTGGGACTTGAACTGTGGTAGACATGTGGGAATACAGAGCCTTAAACACTGTGTCTTAAAAACAAGTCTTACAGTTTAGGGATACATGGGCTTTAGTGCCTGATTGCCTGGATCTGAATCCAAGTTGGATTTGAGATTGAATTTCTCTCAATCTTGGTGTCCTGGAGTTCTGGAGTTCTTTTTTTTTTTTTTTTTTGGGGGACTATAGGGTGTGTGCACTCGCCAGACAGAGAGAGACAGAAAGCAAGAAATCACTCCACCACCACCACCCGGAGGATGGCCATGCTGCAATCCCTTCTCCTCCGTTCTCCTCTTGGGATCTTGGGCACGCACCCACACACGGCCGGTGTGAGTTTTAAGCCACCAGGTCCAGGACATGAACCACGGTCGACTATGTGGGAGTCCGGCGACATAGTCATTACGCTAACTGCTGGTCCCAAGAAGTTCTTTTTTAAAAAATTATGTTTCTTAATTTTATTTAATTATTTATTTATTTTAATTGGACCAGAGGAGATTGGGGGGGTGGGGGGTGGGCGGAGGAAGCCGCTAGGTCCGGGACTCGAATCGCAGTTAGCCATGTGGGAGTCCAGCATCCTTAACCACCATGCTACCTGCCAGCCCCTCTACAGAAGCTCTTAACAGTGAAGTTTTAGGACCAACCATGTCATCTACTAAGTATTCAATAAATGTCTTAGGATTTCCTTTTTCAGAAGGTGGTATTTTGCTAGGATAGGAAAAAATCCTTCAGTTGAGTTCTATGTCAGATTAAATGCCAGTGATCTAGGTGGGCATCCTGTGGTCAGTGAATCCAGGAACAAACACTTTTACCTGGTAAAAGGAACCTTTATGGAATTGCAGGAAAGAAGTCATGGGTGGACTCATAATTCTATTAACATTTTGGAATTACAGGATTATTACAGCTTTCTTCTGTGTACCTAGGGCTTTTTAAATCTGTAATAATTTGAGTGGAGAAACAAAAGATTAAGAGTTATCTCAATAGATCTTCCAACTTGATTCAGCACATTTCTCAAATTGCCTCATTATTTTAATATTTCCTTATATTTCTACTTAATCTTAGTTTTAAGATAATTTAATGTATTTTTATAATTTTAATGTACTTCTGATGTTTTACCCATCTTAGCTAACTGTTGTTTGTTTTATAAGTACGGTGGTAGCTTTATACATCTATTCTCTTAGCTGGAGTCAAGAAGGCCATTCAATTTTGTTTTGAAGTCTAGTTAAGCCTGTTACAAAACTTAACTCTAGAAAAGGAAATAAGCAGATGGAGTAAGCAAAAAATGTTTATTTTTACCAGAGGCATTGAGAATTTTACTGAATTCTGTGCATAATGACAGAGTTGTAGATGATCATTACAGAAAATATTTTTTTATTTTTCTCAAGAGTTTAACCTACCAACCTTCTCACTGAATACTTTTTGCCAAGAATGTAAGCCCCTCTGCAAAATCAGAGCAAATTACAACAAATTCTAAGTGGATGCCAATGGGTGAACTTTATTGTCGATAGATTTTTTTTTTTCCTTTTTTTGGGGGAGGGTGGGAGAGGTTTTTGTTATAGGGTATGTGTGCTCTCCAGAAAGACAGAGAGAGACAGAGAGACAGAAAACAAGAAATCCACCCCCACCCCCCAGGGAGGTTGCCCTCGTTGCAATCCCTTCTCTTCCATTCTCCTCTCGGGATCTTGGGCATGAATGTGCATGTGTCCAGTATGAGTTTAAGCCACTGGGTCCGGGACTTGAACTGCGGTCAACTAACTGGGAGTCCAGAGACATAGCCATTACACCAACTGCTAGTCGCATCAATAGACTGTTTTTAAGGGTCCTCTGGTACCTGTTTCAATATATATAGTTTCAAAATAATGTTACCTTCATTGTGCTCAGGTATTGGGTAGAAGAACTAGCTCTAAGATTAAAAAAAAAAAAAAGCCATCTTCCTTCTCTTAACTCTAATGTATTTGTCTATTCGCCTTGTAAAATACTACTTTCCACATAGTTTCAACTGTGTATTTCTCAGAACTATTATGTTGCCATGCTTCAGTTTTACTTACACAAGATGCTATTAAAGAATGAAATAATAACAAACATATTTAAACTGTTTATGTAAGGTTATCTCTCCACCCCCAAGTAAAAAAGCAGGGTGAATTTCTGTTCCTCAAGCGTTTGTGTTTTCCTTTGAATTATTCATACAAAAAATAGTCATCCAAAGATTTTCAGAGATCAAAAACATAATTTCTGTAAGATAAAAAGTAGATATATGATGACCTCGTTATGAAAATAAAACCTACCCATATTGTTTCTCTGAATATTTCTCAATATACAGATTAGGTCATGAGATAAAAAGCATTTCCTAATTTCTTAAGTCTTTTCCTAATGTTTCTACTATAATTCTATATAGGAAAATAAGTTACATATTTTCATTTACTCTTTATGCTCATTTGGGAATAAATTATAATAATCTGTATTTATATCATGAACAGTCAAATTAAAAAATTAGACTTTTAAAATAACTTCTTTTGAGCTGATGTGATGACAACTTGTCTCATGAATAGGGAAATGAAGCCACAGGACACAAGGAAAGAAAAAGAGCTACCCAGGCCACACCAGCCTAGGACGTTTAATGGAGTCCTAGTGATGGTTTTATGTACATGTACATATGTGTACATATTCATGGATTATGTACCCACAAAGAATAAACCAGCTATGTTCCTTTTTTTTTTTTTTAAACTATTATGTTGTTGGGAAAAGTCAAGACATATTTTTCTATGCAAAAATGCATCATGACTTGACCAGCAGTTGGCATAATGACTATGTTGCTGGACTCCCATGCAGTCGACTGCAGTTTAAGTCCCAGACCCAGTGGCTTAAACTCATGCCGGGCACGTGTGTGCGTGCCCAAGATCCTCAGAAGAGAATGGAGAAGGGATTGTGGCATAGCATCCCCCCCTTGTGGGGTGATTTCTCGCTTTCTGTCTCTCTGTCTCTCTCTCTGTCTTTCTGGCGAGCGCACACGCCCTATAGCATCACGACTTCCTCAACTACCCAATACAATGAATCTTAATTTCTACTTCAAGTTCCCATTCCAATTACTCCATTTATAAATGATGTAACCTGGAAATGTTACTTAATCTCTGTTGATGAATTTGTTTCTTTCTCTCAACTAGAATTATACTATCTGTCTCATGAAGTAGTCATCTCATGAGAAATAAATAATATATGTGAAGGAATTTTTACAGTACACACTATTATTTATAATCAGAAGAACAAAGTCATTTCTTTCATTTGGACATTTGTTCCTCTGACTTCAAATTGCATCTAAACAGTGCAGTTGACAGTTAATGTTATTTATCTGTTTTGGCATCAGTGGTGACTTTTTTCCTATTTAAGTTTTGTCACCAGTTCACAAGTGTTCTCTAAATTGCTCTTTGTTCCTGTCACAAGTCGATTCAGGACAGGTGACCTTTTTACCCCATCTAAACTTCTTTAGGAGAATATGCATTTTCTGCTACTCCTGCAACAATCTGGGTAAACTCATCCTAGAGCCTCTCCAACCTAAAACCACTAGGATTGTGTGTGTGTGAGAGAAAGAGAGAGAGAGAGAGTGTGGTTAAGGGTGCTATACTCTCACATAGCCTACCACAGTTCAAATCCTGTACCTTTCCAGGACACAAACCTAGAAGTGAAGTAGAAACATAGACCTCACAAACTCCTGTGGCTCAGAATCCTGTCCACCAGTTCATTCTTCACTGCCTGTTGGCCTGGCCTCTGAAGCAAGAATTATTCATTGAATATCTCCCATGAGTTTCAGCAGTGGATTTCAACCTTTGTCACTTAAATATCTCCAAGGGAATATTTTAAAGTTGTGTAGCCACGTGGGGCTGGCAGGTGGCATGGTGGTTAAGGGTGCTATACTCTCACATAGCCTACCACAGTTCAAATCCTGGACATGGCAAATTGCTTTCTTGTTTTCCCTCTCTCTCTGCCTCTCTCTTTCTCTGGTCAAATTAAAAAATAAATAATTAAAGTTAAATAAAATAACAAATTTATTAAAAAATAATAAAGTTATGTAGCCACCAACTCCTCTTCTAGTTAACATCTCTCTTTTTTTTTTAATTCTAAGTAGTTGTAAAGGATGTCATTTTAATATGGTGTCAATTTCAACTTTTTTGTTTTTGTTTTGCAGTTTCTGGAGAGAGAGAGAGGAAAGAGAGAGAGAGAGAGAGAAAGTGAGAAATCACCCCCAGAGAGGATGACCATGCTATAATCCTTTCTCCTCCATCTCCTCTTGGGATTTTGGGAGCATGCACGTGCACACACACACACACACACACACACACACACACACACACAAACACCCAGAGTGACTTTCTTTTCTTTCTTTCTTCCTTTCTTCTTTCTTCCTTTCTTCTTTCTTCCTTTCTTCTTTCTTCCTTTCTTCTTTCTTCCTTTCTTCTTTCTTCCTTTCTTCTTTCTTCCTTTCTTCTTTCTTCCTTTCTTCTTTCTTCCTTTCTTCTTTCTTCCTTTCTTCTTTCTTCCTTTCCTTCTTCCTTTCTTTTTCTTTTTCTTTCCTTTCTTTTTTTGAGAGGTTTTTGCCTTAGGGCACATGCACTCACAGGGAAGAGTGAGACAGATACAGTGATAGGGAGAAATCACCCTGAGGGGAGAGGGATGAATCCACACCAGAATCCCTTCCCCTGTGTTCTCTGGGGATCTTGAGCACGCATACGCACGTGTCTGGTGTGAGTTTCAAACCATCAGATCTGGGACACAAACCATGGTCAGCCATGTGGAAGCCCAACGACGTAACCACTATGTCATTTGCTGGTCTCCCAGAATGATTTTCAAGCCACCAGTTCAGGAGTCAAACCATGCAGTGAGCCTTGTGGGATCCAGTTGCCCTAACCTCCATGCCACCTGCTGGTCTCCCGAATTCGACATTTTGAAATAGTTATATACCTTTTCTAAATTATAGCAATGAAAAATAAAGAAATAGAAATTGTAGCCACTATCATATTTTAAAATTGCAAAGAATAAGCTCTTTTTTAATAGCCAGAAATTTTGGATTATTTCTTCTTATCTATATATTCTATTTGCTCTGCAAATTTTTATCCTAACATAATATGTGTATGTAGATATATATATATATTTTTTTTTTTTTAATTTTATTCATGAGGGAGAGTGGGTGAACCTGCATATGTAAGAGAGTGATAGAAGAACCCTCAGCAGGGTCTTGTCACCCTGCAGTTTCCTTTCCCTAGCCCTCCAGTCCTTCAGGATCTTGGATGCCTGTGTGATTTTGGTCAACTGGATGAGGATTTGAACCCATGGTTGGCCACGTAGCTGGCAGCACTGCAGCTCGTTATACTACTTACCGTGCCACTAAAACTGGGCCGCTATTTTAAGGTCTTTCATTGACTGCTATAATATACTTCTTCAAAAAAATATTTATATTCGTTTAATTCTGACCTAAAATGTCTGATGACCACAAGACTCTAAGCAATAACATTTTACTTTGCGTTAAATATAAATGATAAATATTCACAATTTGGCCAAGTACATAAACATACCCACATTTTAAAATTCATTAAATGTAGAAAGTAAAATCTCTTAAAATCACATGAGGTAGATGGAACTTCTTTTTCTTCTGTTAAGTAAGTTACCTATAGATGAAGCTTACTTGAGAGAATAAAATAAAATCCAACCAAAATGCTATTTGTATTTATTGTTGATATAAAGGCAGTGAGCAAAGTTACCCAAGTAAAATGTAGGTTAGAGAAATTTTGTTACAGTGTTGTTAATATATTTAAATGCTTTTTGAGGACTATATCACATATCATTAAGTTTCTTTCTTTTTTTCTTTTTTAAGAATTTTTCGCCATGGGGCACACGAGCTCACCAGAGTGAGTGAGAGAGAGAGACACAGAGACAGTGAGAGGAAAGTGAGCAATCACTCCTTACAGGGAATAGCTCCACTTCAATCCCTTCTCCTCCAATCTCCTCCTGGGATCTTCGGCAAGCACACATGCACGCCTAGCATGATTTTTCAGCCACTGGGTCCAGGACTCAAACCATGGGAGTCCAGCAATGTAACCACTACGCCATCTGCAGGCCCCAAGTTTTCTTTTAATGAACCAACAATGAGATTAATTTCTGTTATAGCAGAACACTTTTGAAAATCACCATTATGCTAGTAATATACTGTTAGTTCAAACTGTGCCTTTAAATGCTTTGTGTGGTTCAATGACGGCATATTAACAGTATTTCCAGTGTAATCTCCTGTTTACACAGACTCTTAGAAACTGCTCGCTAATCAAGTGACCTTGAAAAAGTTACTTAACCTCTCTGGACCTGTTGTGCTCATCTGAAAAAAAAAAAAAGGAGGGGGGATGATGATATTATTATTTACCTCATACAGTTGTTATGAGGATAAAACTATATTTATATATATGGTACTGGCCCATAGACAATCTGATCACCGTTCCCATGCCATGCACCTTGGGGGAAGTGGGCAGGTCTATTTTTTTCCCTACCCTAAACCTTTCTCCCACCAAACCAAGAGCAGGTCCTTGACTGACTCCTTCTTCAAGTTTAATTCCTTCTCCAACCACCTGGCACCCTAGAAGTTACTAGGCAAAGCTGGCGCCCCTGTAGCAGGACGTGTCCCTCCTGAATGTTAGCTGTCATCTCAGTGTCAGGAACTCAACCTTCTATAAGACCCTTCAATGTCCCACCCATAGCCTCCTCCTGTCCATTCTGTCCTGGCAACTCCCCAGCATTCATGCTTCATTAAGTCTGCTAGAAAAGCTAAACACTGCTCCGGGCACCTCCCACCAACAGCAGGAAGAACACAGCAGAACCTTTACCTTCATTGCCCCACCAGCAACACAGGGAATACCTGCAGAATGTTCAACACCTTCACGCTCTGAAAAAGCACCACGCATGGAGCACTTTCTGTGAGCCTTTCTTTGTAAAGTTACATGCTCCACGTGTCTGCTTCCTTCACAGGGTTTTCTAAAGTCAATGCTATTCGTCTCTTTTATAAATCACAAAACTGAGAGTTTGATGCATTTTGAGAGTCACACCAAGTTAAATAACTTCCTAGAGGCCAAAAAAAGGTGAAAGACAAAAAAGTCTGGCTCCAAACTTAGAGTATCTTCCACACTTTGTTATCTGGAGTATCCCTCAGGAATTCATTAGGGAAGTAAGATCCTTTGGCTAGATTTGGTACACAGCAGCCTTTGAAATGATTTATAGGACACGAGGTAGCATCTAGTCCAGGCTACAAAGACACGATCTTAACTTTGGCTTTCTAACTTATAATTTTCTAGTTCTACAAGTCTGAGCTGATCATCACAATATCAATCTTATGAAATTCTAATCAAGATTATTTGAGAAAATTCATGTAAATTGTTTAGAATCTACCTGATATAAAATGACTATTAGATAAATGACTATTTTTATTATTGTCCCCCGATGCTGGAAATGCTATTTATTAATTATTTCATCCAACATGAAAGGAGTTAAAAAATTTGTGGAAAAATAAAATGAAAGCACTAGTTTATTTTAGTGCAAAAAAAAAAAAACATACATAGTTTTTTTTATAGTACAAATTTTTTATGAACTTTTGAAGACCTGTCATATTTATTGAGCACTTACTATGTGCCTGAAGTATTTTAGGCATTAAGATTATAGCAAGGTGGGACCAGCAGTTAACTTAATGGCTATGTTGCTGGACTCCCATGTAGTCGATCATGGTTCGAGTCCTGGACCCGGTGGCTTAAACTCACGTCGGGCGCATGTGCGTGTGTGCCCAAGATCCTGAGAGAAGATGGAGAGAAGAGATTGCAGTGTGCCCATCTCCCCTGTGGGGTGATTTTTCGCTTTCTGTCTCTCTGTCTTCTCTCTGTCTTTCTGGTGAGCGCACATACCCTATAGCAAAAACCTCTCTAAAAAAAACAAGAAAGAAAAGAAAAAAAGACTATAGCAAGGAGTTGTTCAGTCGGTGTGTGGTGGTTATGGTGCCTAGATTCCACACAGCTGATTGTGCAGTTTGAGTCCTGGATCCGGCAGCTTGAAACACATGCCAGGGGTGAGTGCATGCATGTCCACATTTCAGAGAGAATGGAAAAGGGTTTGTGGCATGGTCATCCCACCAGGAGTGGTTCTCACTTTCCCTCTCTCTCTTTGTCTCTGTCTCAGTTGAGTACACATTTTCTTGTGAAAGAATTTTAAAAAATAACAATAATTGTAGCAGGGAGAAAGCAAAGTCTTTGGTATTATGAGACCTACTTTCTAGAGGGGAATAAGATAAGCAAATAATTATGATATAGGTTAGGCTGAGATAAGAGCTATGAAGAAAATTTTGCAAAGGTAAAACAATCTTATGAAAATCTGTAAGAAAGGCATTCCAGGCAGAGACAAGCCAGCAACAGGGCCTAGAGTGAAAATAATTCCATTCGATTTGGGGAAAAAAAAGCCAATCTGTGTGGCTGGATCTAAGTGATAGAACAAAAGGCAGGAGGGAGATGGGATCCAAAATGGAGTGGAACCCATTGGGGCCTGACGACATGATGAGAGATTTGGATTGAATCTAAGAGTTATAAAAGCCATCGGGAGCCAATGATGGGACATGAGTGATTGCACTCAATACAACATATCTGTGGCTGATTTTTAGAAACCTTTCAAAAAGAAGAATGAACATAAACATCCAAAATACAGAAAACCCAAATCAGGAGTCTCAAACGTATTTTGAAAAGATCACATAGCTCTGGTAGATGTAAGAAGTTACTTCCACTCACATGGAGGTATAAACAACATAAAACACTTCCCTCCTGGAGTGCACATTGGAAATCGGAGTGTTTAGTCTATTTTTCTGTCATTAACAACTGAATACCACACTGGGTTATTTATCAAAGAATGGAAGTTTATTTAGCTCAAGGTTTGGAGGTCTAAGGTCAAAGAGCCACATCTGGTGAGGGTCTTCTTGTTGGCAGGGCCTCTCTGCAGAGTCCAGAGGTGGTACAGAGCATCACATGGTAAGAGCCTGTGTGTGTCTATCTCTCCCTACATCACATTCTCTTAATGCTACCAAGGGTCAATCAAGGGGGCCTTTTCCTGATGACTTTGTCCAATCCCAATCACGTCCCAAAGACCCTACTTTCCCAAACTATGATCACATTAAGCCTGCACCCTCTGAAGCCATGGTAATGGCTTACCAAATTCCCACACATCGACCTCTGGGGGACACATTCAAACAATACCAAGAAGAGGGATAACATGAGAAAGTTTTTATTTGAGGATGAAGAAAGAATTGAGGGGGTACTGTGTGTACTCCAACAGAGAAAAAGAGACACCAAAAGAGATCAAGAAGAAGCTTGAAGAGAGCCCCAAAGGTCATCCTGGAGCTAGAATATGCAGAAACGATCAGAATGAGTTATTTATTACTCTTGATATCCAGAGGGAAAAGTGACTTAGGTATTAACATTGAGAACCAAACGAGCCATGGTTGAGAATCTATGGGTGATTAAAGACAATGCTATGAGGCTGGCCATAGTGCAGTGGTTAAGGCAGACAGATGCCACATGACCTACTCTGTGGTTTGAATCCTGCACCTGGTGGCTTGGAAAACACACCAGATACATTTACGTGGTTCCCAAAATCCTGACAAGAGAGAGAAATGGAGGAGAAAGGGCTGCATTGTGACCATGCCCCATGAGGGATGATATTCTCTCTCTCTCTCTCTCTCTCTCTCTCTCGTTTTCCTCTGGGGAGTGCACCCACCCTATGGCAAAATAAAAAAGAACAAATGGCAATGCTGACGGTAGGTCTATATAACTGAGATTGCAAACCTCTTTTATGATTAGAGGTTGCAATAAATAACTCGACTAAAGAGACTATGAGACGTGATTTAGAGACCAACTGCTTGCAAAGAGAGGTTACCTTAATTGCCCTGTTACTTAATGCTGATTTCATTTACTGGGAAAATGATTCACTTTAATCTTGCATTAGAAATGAACTAAGTGAATGAAGAAAGCTTATAGAATGGAGTTTGTAGTGAAATATCCTTTTTCAGAAGAGTAATTTACAATTTATATGAGAACTCACCTTTTAATTGGGGCACTAGGGTCAGCACTGAGGCAGTAATTCCAGGACATTTACAGCTACTCACCCCAGTTCACTGCTTTCTTCTACCACGTGAGGGAAGGGAAACTGTTTCCACAAAGATAATTTCCAGACTCCCTCGAGACAGTTTCATCAGAAGCTGACACTTTGAAAATGGAAGTCAATCCAGTTTCCTTCTCAGGAATGAAATACTTATACATGCTTGTGAATCAAAATACTGGTGGAAATGATTTGAGGAAGAGAAAGAAGGAAGAAAAGACAGGTTCATGTCTTCATCTGTCCTGAAAGAGCATTATCCTCCGCTGTCCCTATTGCCGCCACTACTAAAATCTGGAGCTAGGGTAGAGAAAAAGATTTACCAGAAATAAACAGCAGAGGGAGTGCCAAACATGTGGCAAGATTGTCAACATTTCTTTCGTTTTTAATTAGTCAGGAGAAACCACAGAGACTTTTCCTCCCTAAGGTTTCTGCCATAGTGTACATGTACTTGGGAGAAAGAGACAGAGAGAGACAGTGAGAAGGAAAAATGAGAAATCATTCCCAAGGGGGATGGTCACACCACAGTCCTTTCTCTTCTGTTCTCCTCTCAGGATTTTAGAGGTGCACACACACGCACCAGGAGTGATTTTCAAGCATCCAGGTCCAAGACTCAAACCACGGACAGCCATGCAGGAGTCCAGCACCGTAATCACCTGGCCATCTGTTGGCCCCTACAGGGACAATTTTCCTTTTTTTTTTTTTTTTTTTTT
>NW_006159908.1:1878918-1925666 GCF_000334495.1 Tupaia belangeri chinensis | reverse complement strand
GCCCCCCAGGGGCGGCCCCCAGCCTTTCTGCAGCGGCTGCACGCGCGGCTGCTGCTTGCCGGGCCTATGGGGACAATTTTTAGGAGTGTTTTGAAATACTTTGATGGAAACAGAACAAAACAAAAAAACCCTACGGTTTTTAAAGTCTTCCTCTATCCCTCTTTTTATTTCATTCTGTATTATTTCTTTGTGATTGTGAACACAATACATGCACATTGTAGAAGCCTTAGATGACACAGACAATGTAGCAAATATAAAATTAAAAAATAAATTACATACCACTACCCAGAGATAACTACCATTTTTATTGTACGGTATATCCACCCATTTCCCCATACATAATCATGGGCATATGGTTTATCATCAACTTTTTTCAGTTTTTAAAATTATTTTATATTACATTTAATCACACATCACTTTATAGTATATAACATTTCTTTTCCAGCATGATTATCATGTATATAAGTCAAGACAAAGACATAAGTATACACATCAACGTCAGCAAATAGCTTTTCATTTTTTTGTCAATTAAATGTACTTTTTTCTCTTTTACTTCCCATTTCCCCTCTCCCTCCCTCAATTACCTATCCCATCTTACCCCTACCCTTACTATCTCTGGTATCTACAGTTGCTCTCCCTGCTACTATACTTCCGAACTTTCCGTTTCTACTATGGAGCTCAGATTATCGGTATGTATTGAATGGGGACATGCAAAGTCCGTCTTTCATAGTCCAACTTGCTTCGCTTAGCATTGTCTTCCCTTCCTCTCTCTCTTTTATTCCTCCTTGGTATTTCCACATGGCTTAGTCCATACAATATTATAACACTCACCCTGCTTATTATATTTAATCTATTATTTTTACATTTTACTAACAAGAATGTAAGCATCTGATCTCAACCTCTTCTTATTCCTAGTATATAAAACAGTTGCAGCCACACAGCAGGTGCTCAACTGCTTAATAAATATGCGTGAAATTGATTTGGGGCCTTCTTCCTTTGATAGTAGACAATGACTCCTTATATTTATATACGCTAATTTCTAGTGACTATCATAATAACTATATACTATAATTCAGATAGTAGACAATGACTCCTTATATTTATATACACTAATTTCTAGTGACTGTCATAATAACTATATACTATAATTCAGATTTCTGAGCATGAACAGTTATTGATTTGAAAATGTATAGAATTTTTATTATGGTAAGTAGAACTCTTACCAAAACTTATTAAGCAAACAACTAAAATTCTACCATATACCCCTAAATAGGACATAAGTAATACCATCTGTATTCTTGAAATCTCAAAGACAACTAAGATGAACATAAAATAATAATTCAAGGTGACACTAACAAAAATTAAATGGTTTAGTCTATACCACCAGGGCGACAAGAGAACATGATTAAAAAATTCTAGCTTGGGGTTGGTTGATGGCCTGATGGTTAGGGTCTGTATCACACATGGCTGACTCTGTGGTTCAAATCCTGGACCAGCATCTTGAGAAACATGCCGAGCCCCATGATCATATGTGTCCAAAATCCCAATAGGAGAATGGAGACGTGGTCATGGCGTGGTCATTCCTCCTAGGGGGTACTTTCTCACTTTGTCTCTCGCGCTCTCTCCCTCTCTGTCTCACTCCAGCAAACACACATGCCATAGCAATTTTTTTTAAATCTACTTTGTTCTAATAGTGTGCTATTGAAGTCACACTTGTTCATTATCTGATCTATTGGGTTGTTGGGAAAGTCACAATGTATGTTTGCATAGAAAAAGACGTCATGACTTTCCCAAAGACTAACATTTCCCAGTGATACTATTTGATAGCTATTATTATATGAATTAAATAAATAGGGGCAAAAGGTCAGAGTTTTTATAGCTAAAAAGATGCTGAACTAGAACTGAAAAAGACCACATCTGCTTTTTAAACCATACCTCCCAAGTAGTAAACATTGTGAGAATGGAGATTTCACTGTGGGCTTCATGCTGCAGGCTGACCTCGGAAAGGACTGTATAGTACACAATACAGATTGTGTAATATGGAAGAAAGACTTTTTCATAAGTTTTGGGTGGGAAACATGAATACCCCAAAAAGAATCCTCTGATTCCAAGAGCTGAAGATAGGAAATATCAGAGTTTAAGTTAGATATATGTGCATGTGAATAGAGTAATGAACATAAGCATGGCCTATTAATTAGTTTTTAAGAAGGGTTGATCAGTGTAGACACCCTGAAGATTTAAATATATTTAAGAAGGGGAAAATGTGAGGTGAACCTTTACTTTGATGGATTTATTGATTGCGTATTGGTGGCTTCCAAAGGAATCAGAGGTGAAAACTATAATTAGGAGTCAGTAAGGTTATAGCAGTAGAAGAATAATTGTTATTATTATTTTTTTAATGTAACAATATCCTTGGCATCATTTCTAGGCCTGACTTAAGTTGCTCGAAACCCCGTCATACCCCAGCACCTTTACCTAGTAAACATTTCCACTCCCTGTGTAGTCGTTTGCAATATAGAGTCCACTTGTCCCTCATCTCACTGAAAAATCCAGCACACCCTACAGCTGCTAACCCTAATAAAGCCTTATGGTCAACACTAGAGTCAGGTAAATGAGATCCCCCTGCGTGTGAGTTTTCTTTAAAGCAGCCAATCTACAACCTCTACAGGAGAGCCTAAAGGCTAATACTCAGAGACCTTAACGGCATAGGAGCAGAGCTTCTCTCTCTTGTTTTTCTACCTTTGGTTCAGCCTCCAGCCACCTCCAGACTTCCCATGGGCCTCCTGTTGGAACCTGTAACGTCTCTGAGATCTGCAAGTAATACATTTCTTTTGTTCATAAACTTTGGTTTCGTTTTCTCATTATGTTTTACTTGGCCTACATACCTGAATGTGAACCTAACTTTTCCCTAGTCGAGGCTCTTCTAAAAGTAGCTATCTTGCTTATGGCTACTCTGAGAAAAGAGCTCTTAAGACTCATTTAGGAAGAAATCATAATATTAAAATCTACAACTATAATGAGTGCTTATCTTTCTCAGTAATGCTATAGACACACGGATATTACATGAATGTGTCAAAACACACAGAAACCACTTGATAGATTTTGGTTAACTGAACAATTATTGAATTAATTTGAATATTTCCAACATCATGGGTTGGGGATTTTATAAAAGAATAAGAACATAATAATAACAATAAAGCTAACATCAATGGGATGCTGACTAATTACCAGTGACGTGGCTTACATGTGTTATCTTGTTTAATTCTTACATTCGAATCTGGAAAATGGGTGCTATTATTTATTCTTTGCAGGTAAGGAAACAGATATACTGATATTAAGAGACTACATTAATAAGAAAAGAAGTAGAATATGCTAAATCATCAGACCCTATCACAATTTGAAAATCTTCCATATATGCTCTTTGAGACTCAACCGATCTTTAGTGTCAATGGTAAATCTTGGTAGGAAATATTGGAGTAGTAGGTATAGAAGAGACCAACCAGTTTTGTTTTCCTATCTCTATATGCCTCTAGAGATAATCTGATTTTACTGTATAATATCGGTATGTCTATTAACTTGCGTAGTAACACAATGATTAAAATATTTCAGGACTTCACTTTTATCACAAGAAAAATCAATGGCTAAGACCAGGTTGAAAATACCATCACTGTATACAAATATTTACAATGTCTGTGAAAATTTCAGTTGAGAAAAATATTTATGATCAATTTAGTAAGTGTAGGGCTTAAGAATCTGAAACATGGTCAGCAAGTGTCATGGTAGTTAAGGCACTGGATATCACATGGCTGACTTCACAGTTCAAGCCTTGGACCTGGTGCTTGAAAAATATGCTGGGAGAGAGTGAGTGAAAGTAAATTTTGAAGGAAGAGAAGAGAAAATTGATCTCTTTCTCTTTTTCTCTTTTCCCATCACAGTGAAACCAGTGGTACTTTTCTCTGCAAACAATTAAAGACAGCTTTTAATTGGAACAACTGTGGCAGGCACTAAGAATATATAATTTTCTTTTACACACTCTTTTGGAGTAATGTATGGATGCTATTCCTCCAAGAAACTCCTTTGTGCTTAGCTTATATAGCAAATACTTTTTTTTTCCTTTGTATGCTCATTTTAAAGACAAAGGAAAACAAAGTAGAATCATTTTTTTACCAAGACTTAATCTAAGTTGAATTAGGATAGGATTAAGGCCATTGGTGAACTGGTAATACTGTAACTGGCTCTCCAGAAGGTAGAGGCACTGGCATGTTTCATGTGTAGCATTTACCCATTTCCATGATGGAAACACTACCATCAAGACCAAGTTCAAGCTACCCAACCTAAGGTCACTAAAGACAAAGCTGGGAAGGGATTCACACAATCCACTTTCAAAGTCAGCAGAAGGAAACCCTGAGAAACTCTGCAGATAGTTGAAGTTATGAATAAGGATGACATCGTCCAATAAAAATTATAAAGGAGAATGTTGATGGCACTTCTGGAACTTTGTATCTTTATTAAGACTTCGATTTATCAATTTAATATTTGTCCCCCAGACATTAGATCATAAGCTTGTTCTAAATGTCTTTGGTCCTTTATACTTATAGTAAATGATTTTGAATAATAGGTGTTGCATTTCAAATAGAGGAGCAACATAAAAATGGACTCTTTTTTAAATATATTTTATTTACATTCATTTACTGTACATCATTACAGCATACAAAATGAGATTTTCCATCCAGAGTACACTGTTTATTGTCTCAATCAAGCACATCAACATACATGTTATTGTCAACAAATAATTTTCCATTTCTTGTTTCCTGTATGTTTTGCTTTTTTTCCCCATGCTTGATTCCCTATCTCTTACCCTCTGGCACTTCCCACTCTCCTCCCCCACTGTCTCTGGTATCTATGTTTACTTTCTGTACTGTTTTCCCCCCACATTTTACTGAATTACTAAAGATCTTAATTAATCTGGTATTTATGTATCTATGTTTGCTTTCTATACTGTTTTTCCCCCACATTTTATTGAATTACTAAAGATCTTAATTAATCTAAATATTTTCATAGCAAACACAGCTGATATATACATTTCCATGAACACAAGTCTAAATTTAGGCATCCTATAAAGTAGCACCTAGCTGGATCTATATATCTTACGGTAGTCATCAAATAAGATATTTTTTTTTCTGAAACTTTTTTTAACTTAATTTACATCCTTTCCTTCCCTAAGCATTATCACAGCATACAAAATGTGATTTCCCATCCAGAATATACTGCATAGTGACTTAATCATGCATATTATTCTCAAAAATTTTCTATTTCTAGTTTCTAGAATTTTCTTTTTACCCCTCTTTCTGACCCCCTGTCCTTTCCCACCCTCTTCTCACACTGTCTCTGGAGTCTACAATTGTCTTTCATTCCTTTCCCACCCATATTGTATTGATCAGACAATTTTTTAAATAATTTAACTACTTTCAATAGCAAGTTCACTTGGTATTATTAAGAAAACCAGTTTTAACTTAAAGAAATGCTAAGGAACTTTGCTTAAAAATTGACTCTTTTAAAACTGTTTTTGAAGTGATGAAATGGCTCCTGTATGACTAAATTTAAAGAGGATTGATATAGTAAATCTCTATGGTGAGCATTTTTTTAAAAACAGACAATATTTCATAAATTATGAATATTCTGAGCAAATGTATGTATTTCTGAATTAATATTTACCTCAAGTTGTAAAATAGTTGTGAAGTAGTCTTCAAGATTTACGTTGGAAGAAAGGTAAACAATAGAATCCTGAGAATAGCAACAGGTAGTGTTTGGTTATGAATGCAAATTAAATCTGGTCAAGGAAACAGAACAGAGAGCTCAAGGAACTTCCCATGGGGGCTAAGGAGATAGAGCCATATAGGAATTTACCTCTTAGGCCAGTAGCTGGTGTAGGGGTTACATTGTTGGACTCCCACATAGTTGACCACAGTTCTAGTCCCAGACCTGGTGGCTTGAAACTCATGCTGGGCACATGTGCACATGTGTGGGTGTACCCAAGATCCCAGAAGGAGAGTGGAGAAAAAGGGATTGCGGCAGCATGGCCATCCCCCCGGGGAATGATTTCTCACTTTGTCTCTCACTGTCTGTCTGTCTCTCTCTCTCTCTCTCTCTCTGGCTTTTGGTAAGGCAAAAACTTCTACAAAAAAAAAAAAAAAAAAAGAAAGAATTTACCTCTTCACAAGTTTGGACAATTAAGAATCAAGTGACTATGAAGGAGAAGGTTGACACAAAGTGGAATTTAACTCTGATATTCATAAGTAAAATGTGGAATATAACTAGAAAGCTGCTGGGTAGACAATTTTAGAAATTAAACATTAAATTTCATATCGTTTACTGAACTGTAGATCTGTATATAGGTTTCCTTCCTACACATGTCTACACACTCTAATGCCTGATGCCTTTAATGGATTCTTTAGAAGGTTGAAATTTGTCTGATTAATTTATTACAGAAGATAACTAGAAATATAAAAAAGCAAGGAATATGATCTAAAGAGTTTATTTGATCATATGCCTGATATTTTGTCATAATGTCTGGACACCAGCATAAACAGATGTTATTGTTTTAGAATGACAAAACTTGGCTTTCATCTATTATTTTTCATATTCCAAGTTTCACTGGGCCATAACAGGACACAAGTAGAAAAGGAAGGTATATGATACTATTTACACATAGGATTATATTCTCTATTATCATTGTACTATGTTCACAGGCAGATAGATTCATGTATCACACATTCAGTTCTCCAATAATAGTTACCCAGAGGTGCAAGCTTAGATCTCTCTGGAGATAAGCAAATAAAATATTTTCTTAACTAATGGATGGATCACAATGCTATCAGTTTTACCAATTCTGCAAATTTATCTTCGGACAGTGTATTCACATTACCTTCAAATGTGCACTTAAGTATCTGATACCACCTAAATGTCAGAGGAAGAAAAATTAGACTAATCTTGGCAGTGTGGAAGAAAGATGCTGTCAAAGGTCATCAACAAGTCTGACAAAACAGCACTCATTAACAGTGTCTGTCAGCACCTCCATTTGGAAGTCATTTGGGTATTTGCAGTGACCCCATCAGTTCTGATTGGCTGGGCAGTGACCTTGACCAGGGTGAAACCTGTTCAGCATAGCTCATGCAATGCACTGTAGGTGGAATCCAGGATGACAGATGGCAGTGGGGTCAGCAGAGAGGAACTTGTCCATCACTGCTACTGAAGATGAAACTACTTAACAGTACAATCCAAGGGGCATGGGATTTGTGGTTTGCATATGTCATAAGAGAACTGTTTAAGTTTCTTTATTTTTAAAGAAATATTATAGTCTCATGATCTCAGAGTTCATGAGGCTGATGAATACATGGGAAAGAGAGGGTAGCTGTTGGAGTTTAGCAACATGTTAGACGTTGCAAAACAAGTCTTTTACTCAAAGCGATGGCTTGAAAGTCATGCTGTTATGTCTCTATCATTCCTCATCAAAAACTAGTTCCTTTGATACTTTTCTTCATGCCTACTAACATGCTGCATTAGTTTCCTGCAGGGTTAATTTCCTCACTCTTATTTTATACACATCCTTTCCTTTTACCTGTCTCACATTCCACAGAATCAATATGAGCTGTCACTATGGTAATAGAGTGCATTATACTTCCTAAGAGCTAGATTAATAAGCATACAGAAGTGACTATGTCATGTGCTGGCAATAATTAACCTTTGATAAGACAATCAATTTTTTTTTCAGTTTCAGAAGCATTTTTTATATTTAAACTAGGAACATATAGGACATTAAATGACATATGGCACAGTATTTTGATCTATATGGTCTCTGAGTCTTAGTAGTGTAAAACCATAAGACACATTTATTGGCCAGGGGTCTAATAGAAGTATATGTAAATCCTAATGGTAATGCATGTATGAAAATGTGAATGAATAAGAAAATGCACCCAATTTTCAATTATTCATGGAATGTTTAACAATCCTAGAACCTCTAAGAATGACATCCTCTCCTCTCGAAGGCCTATCTGAGCTAAGAAGTTTCTCTCAAATCTTCGCTTTGGTATTCTTGAGTTTCTTTTTCTTTTTTTTTTTAACAACAAACCAAGGGGATCAATGGGTTGAAGAAAAGATAAAATATTATGAAAGAGGAAGAAAGTAATAACCAAGCAATTAGCTCCAAACAAAAATGAACTTTAGAAATAACAAGTGAGGGCTGGCAGGTAACGTAGTGGCTAAAGGCGCTGCACTCCCACATGGCTGACCACGATTCAAGAACTTGGGTCTGGTGGCTTGCTTTCTCACTTCCCTTCTCTCTCTCTGTCTTACACTGATTAAACTGGAAAATAATAATAATAATAAATAAAGTTAAGGAAAATAATTCTTTTTTAAAAAAAGAAATAACAAGTGAATTGATTTTATTGAATAATAAACTATTAAAACTGGAAGGTGATTGACAGTTGGTGTATTTAAATTGATTTTCTGACATACAGATTAGCCTACTCATTGTCCATATCCAGCATTTAGATCAGAGATGTTTAGGCCAAAATGAGAATTCTTTATTAAGAACCTACCAGGTTCTGCTTAATATTTAGACAACACAATTCTTCCATATTCTAGTTTAAATAAGAGACCTGCTGAAAAGCAAGATATTACATTGCCTACCTAGACTTTAACATACATTTATGGATTCTATCAATTTTTTTTTTAATTTGATCATCTTAGCCATAACAGAGAACATCATCCAAATGGCTTTTAGGATAATGCACCATTTTCACTGAAACATTTTGCCTAACTGAATTTAACACACCTCCCGTTTGGATAGAGCAGCTTTTATAAAAATTGCCCCATCCAAGATCACTCCAGCTACATTTCCACTATCTGTTTTAATGTTCATGTTGTCATGACTCACAGAGACTGCATTAAGTAATTAAGAGTCTGACCACACAGTGACATATGCTGTAACCTAATCTGTGGATTCCATCAATAACCACCTGAAAATGCATGGGTCTACAGGAGCGCTGAGTCAAGGCGGAGTGTGAGGGGTGGAGGGGAGAACTGGGTGAAGCAGTGGGGAATCCAAATGGGAGGATGCTAATGTGACACCATCATGCAGTTTTCAATTCTGTTCTAGTTAGTCATAAAACATAGCATTAAGTCATGCTATTAACTAAATCATCCACCACGACTTTTTTCCTCAGAAAATATTAAAACTAGAGCTGAAAATGAAAGTAAATGGTCAGTTGAGCAGGTGAGGAAAGACATTAATCTTCTCTGCCTTTGTAAAGCATGGTTTATCTCATAAAGAAGACCCAAATCCTGTGATTACTGCAAGCTTTGCTGTTTTTTTCTGTAGACTAAAAGAAACAACCATTTCTGAAGTGCTGATATCACTGTAAACACATTTCATTTCACTTGAGTTTTTATAGTTCCAAGAGCTGTGCAGCTGTTGTTTTCTGGATTGTCATTTGTTGGGTTAAAAGTTCATCCTACACATCCAGAGTATGGTCACTGCTCAGGAATCAGATGACCGCAGCAGAGCTACATATTATGTGGGTCATATAATTTGTTTTGGATCAGTTTCCTTCCAGATGCTAAAATCTGGTGTATTTATTAAGAGTTGGCTTAAACCCTGCTTCACTGTGGAGTTCAACTAAAAAAGACTAATTGAATGGAACCCATCCCAACACATATGCCTCCTCGAAGCGAAAGTGATTTAGGGTTTGATGGCAGTTAATGTCCGTTAGGTAGATTTGTACTCATTATAGGGTTAGCAGGCAGCAGTGTTTCCACTCTACAAGAAAACTTGAGGTGAATATTCCCCAGATGGCTCTTTCAGATGGACGTCTCTTCCAAACAAAGAAAAGAACACTTTCTCAAAGTCCAAAGACTAGCTCATAGTTAAGATTTTGTGAGAAGAAATTCAGAGACCATTTCAAACTCTACAGGGTGCTTTTGGAGTATGTTTGGAATGTAAACACACAGTTGAACTGCCCAGCTGTTACCTGGCTTAGAGTGTGACCTTTCATAGAATTTTCAAATTTTCAAATCAAAAAGGAATTTTGGTGATCATCGGGGTCAGATTCTCCTTCCCTCACAGAAAAGAAAACTAGGACTAATACAAGTTAGGTAATGCACTCACTGTCCCATCCAGAGGGCATCCGGGTCCTGTGGAACTTAGCATGTCACTGACTGGTTATATTCTCTTTCTCTCTCACTTTCAGCTTCCTTTCACTCCCTTTTACTTCTGCTTCTTTCTTTTCCTTTTCCTTGCATTTACTCATGTTCTCTCACTTCTTTTTTTCATCTTTCTTTTAAAAGTATCTGCCAATTTTGTCCCTAATATTACACTGTAGTACCAATAAAGATATCCTGCTGGAGGGAAAAATGGCCTACTGAATAATTCCTGCACAATTCCTCATTTTGCTTTGGTTTCAACTGAGGGTGCTGATTTATCTGAAAAATGTACTACTTTGTGACATTTGGAGTTTTGTACTCCCATTCTGTACATTTCAGATCAATATTTTTGTCATAAAAAGTGATAATTTATAAATTCAAATTTATTTATAGTTTTATACACTAATAAAAATAATAATTTTATACATTATAATTCTATTCTTTTATGTGTGTGTAGGCCCGAGTAAAAACATGATACTATTTTGTATTCTGTATAGTACCTGGTAAGATAGAAGGCTACTTGATTATTGAAAGAGGTTGAATTTTTAATCTGCAGCTTTTAAATTAGTAATTTTGGTTTATACTGTGTGTCCAAGAAATCAAATGGTTTCTTACAAATAGTTTAGGAGAAAAAAAATATACTTCTAAAATGCATACTTAAGTATGTACCTTGAATGGGTTAGAAATTTCAATGCCCCACTTCATGATGCAGTGAGCCAATCTAGGTGTTTAATTTAAGCTTTTTAAGATTTTAAGGTATCTAAGAGTTGTAGGGATTAACTTCTTTCACAAGTGAGGAGCTGACTGAAATCTTTCATTCATCCTTTGCTTCCTCTAGAAACATACACACTCATACTCTACAATATTCCAAAACAAAATTAAAAGATTATTTTCATCATAAACATCTGTTAACCTAATCCTTTGTCTTCCACATATAGAGTTTATGTGTTTGCCATAACAAAATGAGTATTGGAGATACCATGTTAGAGTTACGGAAACATGTACAATCCTACACATTAGCCAGGAAAGAGTCTACAAAGTAAGGAAATGAAAATAACTCAGACACTGTGAGGGAGCAGTAGAAAGTGTCACAGTAAGAGACAGATGGGGAAATGTGTCACATAGAGTTCAAGTTTGACTAACAGAAGGCCCAGTGGCCTGGACAAGTCTTAGGAGGACAGTAGAATGCAGAGGCCAGTGGGAAGACGAAGCCAAGTATATGGGCACAAGGGGCCAGGGCTTCTGCTGATGGAATGACTGAAAGACACACGAGGGAGCACATCTAGCAGAGTTAAGCAATCACCACTGCTGACTAACGTGAGTCACGGGACTACGAAATAGCAACTTGTGGCAAATTGGATGCCAAAATGTGTTCTTTGTGACGATAGAAGTGTGGGGAGTGAACTTTAGCAGGAGAGAGAAAGTGAATCCAAATGCAGGAGGATAAATTGGAGATAATTTATTTTGTTATCGTTGTGTTTTTTTTTTCTCCTTCTCCCAGGCCATGATGAACTTTTCCTTTAGGGAGATTTACTAATTTGATTTAAAATCTAATTGCTTTGCAAAAGTTGGTTTCTAGGCTTTAGTTTTCTGGTGTCTACCCTTTTTGAGGGGAATATGCTGGTGGGATCAGAAAAGATCAATGGCAAATCAGCCCATGGACTGGTGGTTAAGGGAGCTGGATCCCAAATGACTTGCTGCACAGCTCAAGTCCTGGACCCGACAACTTGAAAAGCACACTGAGTGCATATGCCCAAATTTCGGAAAGGAGGGAGAAATGAAGGAGAAGGGATTGCGAAGTGACTATTTCCCATGAGAGTGCTTTCTCCCTCTCCCTCTCTCGTGCTCTCTGGTGCAAGTATATGCCCTCTGGAATTTAAAAAAATATTATTATTTGTATTTAAAGAGCAATGGCTGAGTGAAGGAAAAGGGAAAATAAATGTTTAGAAGGTGGGAAGAGAGGGATGTCTCTTAGTCTTAGTGCAACAGGGAACGTCCTGGCTTCCAAGGGCATGGCAGAGACCTGGAAGGTGATGATATTGGAGCTCTCAAAGAATCAAAGGCACAGGCCTTATTGGGCATGGAATTGACAGACATGGCTTATTTTGGTAGTCCCCCAGACTCAGAGAACAATCTAATATGCAGGAGCCGTTTCCTAAGAAGCACCCACTGTTAGGCTGGTATTTCAAAATTGTCCTAGTTATTTTGAAATTATTTTTAAACATTGTTGTATTATTGACCTGTAAGTAATTTTGGTGTTATAACAACATTATTTCAAAATTCAGAAATCTGGATTCAACAGCAAGAGTCATACTCCATATTATGTTTTCTTTCTTGGTTTCAAACTACCTACAACTTGCAGTCCTAAACAAATCTATGTTTTGCTGAACTATAGCATGCTGTCACACTGAATTACTTTCAAATGTAAAGAAAGGAAAAACAAAAACAAAAATGTCCTCTAAGGCCACCCCTGTAACCTAGTGATTAAGGAAGCTGGATCCCACATGGCCAGCCATAGTTCAAATCCTGGCCCTAGTGGCTTGGAAAACATCCCAGGTGCTTGCTTGTCCAAAATCCTGACAGGTTGGAGAAATGGAGGAGAAAAGATTGCATTGGAGTGCTTTCTCACTCCTCTCTGTCTTTCTCTTCCAAGTATATGCACCGTCTGGCAATTGAAAAAATAAATCCACTATTGTAGACTAGAAAATTTCCAAATCAGCAGATTTCAATAAGACAGACTGCTTCAGGCAATTCTTCTTCAAACTATCCATGAACCCTAAAAGCAAAGAAAAACTAGTAAGTGTATAGTGAACTGCTTCAGGCAATTCTTCTTCAAACTGTTCATGAACCTCAAAAGCAAAGAAAAACTAGTAAGTGTATAGTGAAGCACAGCTCCTTCCAGTAAAAAGTTATAGACCTTGCTTTAAAACAGATAAAATGATTTAACTGAAGTTATTAAAGGAGAGTTAGAATAATCTGAAGATTAAAGAGGGAGAGGAAAATATTCTAAATTTGAAAATATTCAGCATTATTCCTTCAATAGATATAGACACATAAAGCCCTTTTGATTAACACATAAAATATTACATAAAATATTCTTACGACTCAAGAACACACTATTAGGAGTGTGTGTGTGTGTGTGTGTGTGTGTATGTTTGTTTTCATTGAGATATCATTTACACACCATTAAATTCTCCCATTTAAATGTGTATTACAGTAGTCATTAGCACTTTTATAGAACTGGCAACCATCATCAACCTGTCTAATATACTTTTATCACCATAAAAAGAAAACTTATACCCGGTATAACTGGTTCCTCTTCATTTTTCTATCTTTCAGCACCAAATAGTCACTAATTTATGTTCTATCTCTATAGATTTCTCCATTCTGAACTTTTCAGATAAATAGAGTCATATAATATGAGGTCAGTTGTGACAGGTTTCTTTAATTTAGCATGATGTTTCAATATGCATATATATTGTAGCACATGTGAGTATTCCATTCCTTTTTTATTGGTTAATAATACTCCAGTAGATGAATTATATTCCCTTTAGTTTATCCATTAATCAGTTGATGGACATTTGAGTTGTTTTATTTTTAATTTAATTAAAAATTAAAAGTAAAAATATTAAAAAGTAGAACACATATAAATATACACACACATACATACATACATATGTTCACACACACTTTATGAGATTGAATTTGTTTACAATAACTAGTGTTTTATTTTCATTATTTATGATTTATGACATATTTGTTATGTTAATTACTTATATTACTTAATTTAATTGTTTAAATAGTTGTACTACTATGTATGCTTAAGGGCTAGTCCCATAGCTCAGTGGTTAAGTACTGTGCAGAGGGAACTGGATTCCATAGAATCCACATGGCCAGCCGTGGTTTAAGTCCCAGACCTGGTGGCCTGAAAAACACCCCAGGTATATTTGTATGCATGCCCCAAATCCTGAAGGGATGAAAAATAGAGAAAAAAGGATTGCAACATGAACATGCCCCATTGGTAGGTACTTTCTCTCTTTCTCTCCATGAGCACATTCCCCTGGCAATAAAAAAGTAAAAAAGGCTGAAATTTTATATTTCTGTTCATCATTTTATTTAATGTTTTCTGGTATAAATATTTATATAGTACATTAAAATTGTGTGCTATGTTATATGTTAAATATGTGATGTAGATACACCTGTATTACATAAAAACTTCCATCAAAATTCATTAATGTTTAGTTTAATACTAGTGTTGGCAGTATTCACATTCTTGCTTCAGCCAATTGTTTCATTGTATGGACAATGAAACACCCTCAGTGATTGCTGAGTCTGAGAGCTTTCAGTTCTTGTCTCTTTGATGTTACACCTTCTACATTTAGAAAGAGAGACTTAGACTCCTTGCTTACTGGGCTTTAAGGAATTATTAATGCCCTTGTTCATTTGTGGCAGATTTTTTTTTTTGAGAGGTTTTTGCCATAGGGCGTGTGCGCTCAACAGACAGAGAGAGAGACAGAGAGACAGAAAGTGAGAAATCACCCCCCAGGGGGGATGACCACGCCGCAATCCCTTCTCCATTCTCCTCTCAGGATCTTGGGCACGCACGCACACGCGCCAGGCGTGAGTTTTAAGCCACCGGATCTGGGACATGAACTGCGGACGTCAACTACATGGGAGTCCAGAGACAGCCATTATGCTAACTGCTGGTCCCCTGTAGCAGATGTTTTAAGGAGCACTCTGTTATATAACGCCATTGCTCAGGGTACAGCCTATCAGGACCAGACACCAGATCCCGCAATAGTAGTACCCACAGGCCCAGAGATAACACTGTTACTTGAGCATATGAGATGAGCAGAGCATTCTCAACATTACTTTTAAAAACTAACGTGATACCCTTCTTTCTGGTGAGTGCACGCGCCCTATAGCAAAAACCTCACACACACAAAAAAACAAAACAAACAAAAAAACTAACGTGATACCCTTAAGGCTAATATAATGCCCTTATTTCAAAAAATCAAAGCTCCTTCACAGTCAGATAGGAGAACCTGATATTCTGTTGCAGGACACAATACAGCGCTGGGAGAGGGATGGTCCCTGCAATTTCTTCCTTAACTTCTCTCCCCCACCAAGAATAGCAATAGAATCTTTTTTTTTTTTTTTCCTTTTTGGCTTCATAAAATAAGTTATGCTAAACTATGTTACTGGAAGGAGAGACTTTACCATGACCTCATTTTGTGCTTCCAGCATTCCTTGACGTATTAGTTGATTATGGAAATACATACAGAAAATCTGTTCAGGGGGTGAGCAAAAATCAGCTTTTCATGTGTTTAACAAAATTGCAATCTGTTTAGGCATATCATTTTTTCCCCAGATATTTTATTTATATGGACTCTTGAGCAATACTATTAACCAGCTAAAGTACTAGAGAGAGCCAAGGAGATTATTAACTTTGCTTTACTTTAAACCTGAATAGAAATTACAAGTTGACGTTGAATTTAGCGTGTTTAGCTGATTGACCATGTCCTAATTCAATGCCTAGTTATTGTATTGTGCCTGAGTCCTGGAGAGCAACCGAGAGCAATGTAGGTGATAGTTTTCCCAATCTTGGGGCTAAAGCAAATCAAAATGATCAATAATTTGTTACTTCAGACATTTATAAGACTTATTTGAGGAAGTATATTTCTAAAGAGCATTTTTTTCCTAGCCACATTCTGTGCAATACTCCTCCTCCTCGAAGCTCCAGCAAGAAATGCTGCACTCAGCATTCCTGTCTTATTAAGGAGACATATTGCACCATTGCTCATTAATGGCTGAAACATTCTGCATTAAAAGCAACCTGCTTAATTTGTGTACTCCATCCAGCTTTTCTCAGAATTATTCTCATAGCCTGCTACCCACCTTTTTACTTCTTTTAATGAATGCCACCAACATTCTTTGGACATATCATGCTAAGATCATGTGTTGGAGAATAGTGTTTCTCTCTTTTTGAAATTCAGTCATGTCAAAGTAAAATAGGCCTTGCCACATTAGAAAGCTTCCTTATTGCTTGAAAATTACTTTACCATGCTTTTTAATCCTCTGGCAAGAGGTTCGCATTATTATTCCCACTGAACAATGATCAAATTTTAAAAATTAGAATGGCCCTAGAATGCCAACAGAATGATGGATAAACACTAGAAATTCTCAAACTCGGCTGTGTGTAGAAGTCTTGGGGATTTAGGATTTGGTCAGCTATCATGCTGAACACATTTAGGTCCACTGTACTCCTCAGGTCAGAGGAGCCGAAAGCATAGTTCGTCCAATCCAACTGTTAACCTCATTTGGCAATTAGACATATTCAGCAATTCTCGGGTTGACTCCTGATTCTCCAAGTCTCTCAGCCAGATGCAAGGCCACTGGGGAGTAGTGACTCAAGATGATGATAAAGATATTGGCGGTATCACATGTGAGTCAGAGAGAAAGGGTTCAGGTGGGTGTGCCTGACAGTGAGGTGTGTGATGTGCTGAATACACTACAGAGGGACCATGTATAAGCAGAGAGCCAAAGCGTGCCCTAGGGATTCTGAGGAGCCAAGTGAGTAATTATGTACACAAAAAGAGGACAGTGAGGTCACAGAGAGAATTCAACTGTAAACCAATGCTGTTTGGTAATAATAAATATAAAGTTATAACAGATGACAGCAGCATCTATCACACTTTCAGTATTCAGAAATGTTAGCTATTATCATGAAAATTATGGCTCTGACCAGAAATTACCACTGCTTGCATATATTGAAGTTATTAAAGTTGCATTCTTCTTGCAACACATCCCATATTATTGTCTTCTTTGGCATGCATTTAGGAAGCACCCTGATTCTAGGTCCAGCTTGGTGACATGCAATAACATACTGCTCAAGTAAGGATGGAACAGTATGGAAGATCATGGGTTTACTTCCCCAGTAGACTTGTGAACACTGAGCGTGTGTGCCCACAATCTTGACTTGTTGGAAAAGCTGGGGATGATCGTGGCATGAGACCCTGTCGAGGATACTTGTCTTTTGGTATCTGTCTGTCTTACTCTCATGGAATAAATATACAAGAAAGAAGAAGAAAAGTCCCTGATTCTAATTCTCCAGTGTTATGCAAACTTTTCTTCTTATGGAATAGATTAAAGTTAATAAACATTTACTGATAAATCCCAATACTGATATATTACTATGTGCAGACAATCATGCAGGATAATACAAAGAAGAATGTGGAAAAAACTCTTTAAGGAGTTGATCCTCAGTAACCTGAAATCTGGGTATGACTTAAGCCAATTGAGATTCTGAAATGATTTCTGTTAAGAGACATTTTAAAATGTACTTAAAATGTTTCTCATTAAAAACTGTATATACCTAAAATGTACAACATGTTTCAACCTACAGAAAGAGTAAAATGATGACTGCCATTAAGCAACTTAACATATATATTACCTCGTGTAATTACCATTTTGCTATTTATGAGAGCACCTGAAACCTACTCTCTTAGCAGATTTTCAAATCAATACAGTATTATTAGCTATGATGATATTACTACATATTTGATCTGAAGACTTATGTATCTTACATAACTGTAGCTCATTGTCTATTTTTCTTACCTCACTGTCCCTTGGAAAAATAATTCTATTCTCTGCATCTATGTATTTAACTTTTTTGTATTCCTTATGTAAATGAGATCATTAAATAATTTTTCTTTCTTGATCTGCTTATTTACATTGCTTAACATCCTTCCGGCTTGCTCATGCCATTGCAAATGTCATAATTTTTTTCATTTTTAAGGCAAAACAATATTCTATTGTATACATGCACACAATTTCCTTAGCCATTAACCTAGCTATGAATATTTAGGTTGCCTCCTATCTTGGCTATTATGAATAATAAATTCCATGATTATGAGACCACAGGTATCTCTTAGATGTACTTATTCCACTTCCTTTTTTAGATAACCAGATGGACAATTGCTAGGTTATAAGGTAATTCTTTTTCTAAGTTTTAATTTTTTAAAGAATTTTCATACTGTTTTCCATAGGGGTATCCTATTGTCCACATCCTTGACATTTATCTCTTGTCTTTTTGCTAATCACCATCCTAACCGGTACATAATTTCTCATCATGGTTTTGATCTGCATTTCGCTGATAATTAGCCATTTTTAGCACCTTTTCATATACTTGTTGATCATTTTTTGTTGTCTTTGGAAAAATATATATTCAGGTCCTTTGCCCCCTTCTTAATTAGATTGTTTTTCTCCTACTGAGTTGTGTGAGTTCTTCACATATTTGAAATAGTAATCCTCTTGTCAGATATACAGTTTGCAAATATTTCTTCCAGTCTATATGCTGCTTTTTTATTTTGTTTATTTGTTTTGTACAGGGACTTTTTAGTCTAATGTTATTTCACATTGTCATTGCTTTTGTTGTCCAAGCTTTCAGTATCATATAAAATAATAATTGCCAGACTAACATCAGCGGCTATTCTCATATTTTTTGTTCTAGGAGCTTTATAGTTTCATGTCTCCTGTTTAAATTTTCATTATGCATTGATTTGTGTGTGTGTTCAGCACAAGGTAAGTGTCCATGTTATTCTGTAGCTTGTGGATATCCAGTTTTCTCTGCATATTACTGAAGAGACTATCCTTTCTTCATTGTGTATTGTGGTGCTCTTGTCAAAAATTATTTGACTCTGTGGACCAGCAATTGGTGTAATGGCTGTGTCGCTGGATTCCCCTGTAGTCTACTGTGGTTCGAGTCCCAGACCCAGTGGTTTAAACTCACACCAGGCGCGTGTGCATGTGTGCCCAAGATCCAGAGAGAATGGAGAAGGAATTGCAGCGTGGCTCCCTCCCCGCCCCCTGGGGGGAGTGATTTCTCTCTTTCTGTCTCTCTGTCTCTCTCTGTATTTCTGGCTAGTGCACACAAAAACCTATAGCAAAAACCTCTCCAAAACATTTTTTTAAAACTTGACTCTGTATACTTGAGTTTATTCTGGGCTCTTTTTCTCTGCTATTAGTCTATGTATTTGTTTTTATGCCAGTGCCATACTGTTTTCATTTTTATAGCTTTGCAGCATAATTTAAAAACCAGGAAATGTGAAGCCTCCAACCTTATTCTTAAAATACCTTTATTTATTTGGAGCCTGTTGAGATTTGATAAAAATTTTAGCATTTTTTCCATTTCTTTGAAAAATGCCACTGGAGTTTTGATAAAGATGGTGTGGAATTTGTACATTGCTTTGGCTCCTATAGACATGTAATAATATTCTTCTAATACATAAACACAGGATTTTTAAAATGTGTGTCTTTTTCCATTTATTTCATTGTTTTATAGTTACCAGTATACATATCTCTGATCTCCTCAGTTGAAAATTTTCCTATGATTTTATTCTTTAAATGATAACATAAATGGCATTATTTTCTTGATTTTTGTGGGGGAAAGATATGTTAATTAACTTGTTTAATCATTCCACAATGTTTACAAACATCACACTGCACTTCATAACTGTATTTAATTATTTGTTAATTAAGACACTTTGAAAAGTCTGTATGAGAAAATTTCAAATAAAATAAAATAAATGATTGATAGGGTTTCTATTTTGAAGAGGGTAAGAAGAAACATAACTGCTTTTTGTATTCTACAGTTTTACCAAATTTGTTTATTAGTTTTAACAGCTTTTGGGTGAAGTCTTTAGGGTATTCTGAATATAAGATCATGTCATCAGCAAACAGGAATACTTTCTGATTAGGATGACTTTTATTTCTATTTCTGTCTGATTCATTTACTAGTGCTTTCAGTACTATGTTAAATAGAAGTCAGTATCCTTACTATATACAGGATTGTGTCTAAGTTTTTTTTTTTTCTTTTGAAAGAGAGAACTGTAGGCAGGGACCCCCAACTGAACTTTGTCACACCACAATCTTCCTATCAACCTTCTAGCTATTGGGGCTTGTAGGTACACCAGTATATTTAGGTCAACCCAGGATCCAAACTTGTGGCCTTTCCATATGGCTTCAGTATTGTCAGAGTCCCCTACCACCATGGATAAGCCTTGTATCGGATCTTACAGGAAAAGCTTTCAGGTTTTTTCCCCAGTGATTATAATGTTATCTGTGAGTATTTCATAAATGGCTTTTATTGTGTTGGAGAAACTTCCTTCTATACCTATTTGAGGGTTTTTAATCAAGAAAGAACACCAAATTTTGTCAAATGCTTTTCCCGTATCTACTGATATAATCATACGATTTTTGTCCTTCATTCTGTTAATGCAATGTGTCACACTGATTGATTTGCAAATGTTAAACTTGCATATTTCTGAGATAAATCCCATCTAGTTATGGTGTATAATCTTTTAGATGTGTTGTAGAATCCAGTTTGCTTGTGATTTATTGAGGAATTTTCTTTTATGTTCATCAGAGATATGGATCTGTAGTTTTTTTGCCTTGTTTTGTCTTTGGTGAAGGTAATTCGAGCTCCATAAAATAAGTTTGGAAGCATGCCCTTTGCTTCTATTTACTTATCATTCAATAGGTACTGTACAGAGTACAGTTTTATGAGTTAGTTGAACAGTCTTTTTTATATTCTTGAAAGGAATTAACACAGTTGTCTTTATGCCAATATCTTCCTCAGTTGAGTGCCCTACCCATAATTACTTCTGTGCTGTGAAAGCTACCCCTACCTTTAAGTCAGAATAGATTCTAGTACTGTAGTCACTTAGGATGATATCTGTCACTTAGATAAACCTACACAGCAACTTTGTCTTTCCTGGGCCAGGTTTGCCTTAATTCTTTTGTTAAAATCACTGCTTACAGTAGCATTTCAACCAGATAAGATAGATTTCTGAGTAGAATTTTATGTACTGTGTATCATTATAAATTCTCTAAAATTTAACTTAATCTTTATAGCAAGTCAGTGAGTACTATTCTACTAAGAGACAAGGTGTGGGACAGAAAGGGTAAGTAATTTTCCTAGTGTTCCATAACTAGTAAGAAATGGCTATGGGGTTTTCACCCCTGCACTCTTGTCAGAACTATATGCTCTCATCAAAATATTCTAATGTTTATCAAATATAGAAATAAATGTTAGTTCTGGTGAATCCATGTATTTTGGTGACATATGCCAGGCTAGAAACATGTTTGAATTGGGAAAGGACATGCATACTCAATAGCATAGCCATTCTTCAGGTGACATAAAGTGTCCACCCAAACAAGGAGCTCAAACCTTGCTTATTTTTGAAGAAACTGAGATATTGTCACACAACCTTAAATTAGAGTAATTTTCTATTTTTTGAGGTGTCAAAACACTATTGTCTGTCTGTAGATTAATCATTTTGAGTGGATTGTTTTTCTTATCATGTTGAAATGCTACTGTAAGCAGTCATTTTGATCAAAATAATTAAGGCAAACCTAAACCAGAAAAAAAACACAAGGGTTCCTATATGGTTTATCTCAGTGATAGGTTATCCTGAGGGATTATGGTGCTGGAATCCATTATGATTCTAGAGTAGCTTTGTTTTCATAACAGGCAGAAATAATTATGAATAAAAACATCAGTTGAGGAAGTTCTATGCATGAACATAGCTGTGTCTATTCTATTCAAGGAGGTGAAAAAGACTCTGCTCAAGTTAATTGAGGAAAGAGCCTAGAAGCACATTAATAAAGCTTTCCAGTTTTTGACTTCGGCCTCCTTTTTCTTTCTTTCTTTCTTTTTTATTTTTTTTCAGTTTTGTTACAGGAGTTGTGTGCTTACCAGAGAGAGACACAGAGAGAGAGGGAAAGCGAGAGATCTCCCTGCAGAGGGGGTGGCCATACCACACTCTTTTCTCCTCCATTGTCCTCTTGAGATTTTAGGCACACAGGCACATTGCTATTTTCAAGCTGCCGAGTCTGGGACTCAAACCACGTAGCTGGCCATGTGGTATTCAGCACTTTAATCTCCAGGCCACCTACTGGCCTGACTTAAACTTTCTAAGTACTGAAATTTATGATGGGCTGGTTAATGTCTATTTCTGGTGTGCCCCTGAGGCCTCAAGGAGAAATTCTTTAAGTACACGTTCCTCCTAACTGGTGCCAAGGAGAGAAAAGGAAAGGCTTTCACCTAGCTTGAATGATCACTTTCATATACTCCCACCCCAGTGCCACTGGAAGATCTGACTTTGATTCATTATGTGTGGAGAAAGAAAGGAAAACAGGTTAGAAATTAAAACTTCACTTGGATAAAGGTAAGAGGGACACAGCATGGGGCCATGCACTTGTTCATTAGTGCTGGCTTGGCTTTCATAAGATTTCTAAAGCTTATCTAAATAGTCTGCTTTCAAAGAAAAAAAAAAAGCAACAGCAACACTCCTGATGGACACAAAAATGGAAAGTCATCTGTTGATGATAATGTATATGGTAATATCTTTGACTGAACTAGTATTAATGCATTGCCCTTTCCACGCTGCCCACACAAGTGTTCATACAGCATTGTTCTGGATTCCCATTATGACTTACAGAAACTTTCATGATAACCAGAGCCCTTGAAGTCCTGCAGATGAAGGAAGAGGCTGTCCTCAAATTCCCTGAAGCAGGAACCCACTTAGGTGGCACCAGCCTTGACTTCCAAATGGAATAGTACATCTATAAAAGGAAAATGATGGCATCTCCATCATTAATCTGAGGAGGACCTGGGAGAAGCTTCTACTGGCAGCTCGTGCCATCGTTGTCATTGAAAATCTTGCTGACATCAGCGTCATATCTTCTAGGAACATGGCACACAGGGCTGTTCTGAAGTTTGCTGCTGCCACTGGAGCAACTCCTATTGCTCGTCACTGCACTCCTAGAACCTTCACTAACCAGATCCAGGCAACCTCCTGTGCGCCGGGGCCATGCACTTGTTCATTAGTGCTGGCTTGGCTTTCATAAGATTTCTAAAGCTTATCTAAATAGTCTGCTTTCAAAGAAAAAAAAAAAGCAACAGCAACACTCCTGATGGACACAAAAATGGAAAGTCATCTGTTGATGATAATGTATATGGTAATATCTTTGACTGAACTAGTATTAATGCATTGCCCTTTCCACGCTGCCCACACAAGTGTTCATACAGCATTGTTCTGGATTCCCATTATGACTTACAGAAACTTTCATGATAACCAGAGCCCTTGAAGTCCTGCAGATGAAGGAAGAGGCTGTCCTCAAATTCCCTGAAGCAGGAACCCACTTAGGTGGCACCAGCCTTGACTTCCAAATGGAATAGTACATCTATAAAAGGAAAATGATGGCATCTCCATCATTAATCTGAGGAGGACCTGGGAGAAGCTTCTACTGGCAGCTCGTGCCATCGTTGTCATTGAAAATCTTGCTGACATCAGCGTCATATCTTCTAGGAACATGGCACACAGGGCTGTTCTGAAGTTTGCTGCTGCCACTGGAGCAACTCCTATTGCTCGTCACTGCACTCCTAGAACCTTCACTAACCAGATCCAGGCAACCTCCTGGGAGCCACATCTTCTGGTGGTTACTGACCCCAAGGTTGATGACCAGCCTCTCACAGAGGCATTTTATGTTAAAGTACCTACCATTGCTCTGCGCAACACAGATTCTTACCTGCACTGTGTGGACATTGCCATCGCATGCAACAAGGGAGCTCACTCAGTGGGTCTGATGTGGTGGATGCTGGCCAGGGATATTCTGTGCATGTGTGCCACTATCTCCTGTGAATACCCCTGGGAGGTCATGCCTGATCTCTACTTCTACAGGGATTTCAAAGAGATTGAAAAGGAGGAACAGGCTGCCGCTGAAAAGGCCATGACCAAGGAGGAATTTCGGGGTGAATGAACTGTGCCAGCTCCTGAGTTTACTGCTGTTCAACCTGAGGTCACAGACTGGTCTGATGGCATGCAAGTGCCCTCTGTGCCCATCCAGCAGTTCCCTACTGAAGACTGGAGTGCTCAGTCTGTGTCTGACTGGTCTGCAGTGGTCCCCATTGCTCAGTGGTTGTTCCCACTGAATGGGTAGGAACAACCACTGAGTGGTCTTAAGCTGTTCTTCCACAGACTTTAATACAAAGTGGAAAGAAAAGGTTGATAAGGAAAATGAAAAACAGTTTCTAAATATAGATGTATAGAATATGTTCATGCTGAGGAAAAAAAATAATAAAAAGAAATAAATAAAAAGAAAATGAAGGACAGTCTGCTTTCCTAGGGATTTGTACATCTATGCTAATAGCAACAGCATTCCCAATAGCTAAGTCGTGGAATCAGCCTAATGTCCAACACCCAGTTTGGAAAGTATAGTACATATACTTGAAGGAACACTACTTAGCCATGAAGAAAAACATAATTCTATCTTTTGACACAAAATGGAAGTACCTAGAAGATACAGTGCTAGATGAAATCGACTGGATTATGAAAGACAAATACTATATGCTTCTTTTCACATACTGAATGTCCACATTCAATGGCAGAAACTGAAGGACTCGAAGGCATAGTAATAGAGTAATGGTAGACATAAAAAGGGAGGTTTCATGAGAAAAAGTTTTAATAGATAAAAGAATACATGTAAATAAGGGGGAGAGGCTATGGGATGGTCTCTCACAGCAGAGTAAAGCTTTGGACAGTTTAATAAATATTTGAAAAAACAATAGTTTACTTGAAGATAAGAAAATGTGTTTCCTAAGGCTACAGTTAAAGAGGGACAGGTAAGAGACTTCCTCCATGTCCCTACATCCTGGCTACCTTGTAGTTTTTTGATGTATGTATATGATGAAAATTAGTTGATGACTTCTCTCAATCAGAATTCCTAGAAGAGATACATATACTTTTTTATTTTTCTTTTTTTTATAGATTTTTGCCTTCGGTTCATGTGCTTGCCCAGAGAGAAAGAGAAAGAGAGTGAGAGACAGTGAGAAGGAAAGTGAGAAATCACCCCCCTCCCCTCAAGGGGATGGCCATGCTTGAATACCTTCTCCTCCATTCTCCTCTTGTGGCCTTACACATACATGTACATGCACCCAGTGTGAGTTTCAAGGCACCAGGGCCGGGACTCAAACCACTTTCAGCCATGTGGGAGTCCAGCAACATAACCGCTACACCAACTGTTGATCCCTACATATGCTTTTTATACTTACAATTCACTCACTATTTGGCAAAATAGTTTCCATCGCCAAAATTGCTTCATCACAACTTCTTCCCTTGAAGTCTCCCATAAAGAAGGTAACTCCTAATCACCAATGCTTTCTTGTTTTTTTTTGAGAAGTTTTTTTGTTGTTGTTGTTTTTGTTTGTTTGTTTGTTTTTTTGTTTTTTGTTTTTTGTTTTTTTTGCTATAGGGCATGTGCGCTCGCCAGACAGACAGAGAGAGACAGAGAGACAGAAAGCGAGAAATCACCCCCCAGGTGGGATGGCCACGCCGCAATCCCTTCTCCTCCATTCTCCTCTCGGGATCTTGGGCACACACGCACATGCGCCTGACGTGAATTTAAGTCACCGGGTCCGGGACTCAAACCACGGTCGACTATGTGGGAGTCCAGCAACATAGCCATTACACTAATTGCTGGTCCCTGCCAATTCTTTCTTCTTAAAGCACATTCTTCTCTTGGCTTTCATAGCTGTTCTTCCCCTATTACTCTTGGCATTCCTTCTAGGTCCTTTGGAAATATTTATTTCAATTTATTCTTTTATTTATTTATTTATTTTTAGTGTTTTGCTATGGGCTAGGTTCACTCACTGGAAAGAGACAGAAAGGTGGGGGTGTGAGACATCAACCCCCCCTCCAGGGGATGGAGCCATGCCACAGTCCATTCTTGTTTTGGGATTTGGGGCATGCATCCACATGCATCTGTTGTATTTTCCAAGCCTCCAGGTCTGGGACTCAAACTGCGGAGTCAGCCATGTGAGATCCAGCTACCTTAACTACCACACCACCAGGCTGGTTCCCCAGTTCACCCTTTAAAGGCAGTGTTTTTTGAAATTCCATTTAGACTGCTGTATCTTTTTATTCTATTTACTTTCCCTGGACAATTTCATACACATCCATAGCTTTAATTATATCTTTGTGTGGCATTCTCTCTTGAGTTCCTCTTACAAATTCTGTCTGCATCTGAAAAAAAAAATCACTTTTAAGGCTGAAGGCATCACTGTATAACCCAAACCACATCACTTCTGTACTGCCTATGTCAGTAATTGACACATTCATCTATCAAGTTGTCCAACCACCTAAATAAGAATCCTCTTACATCCCACGAATTATCCAATGAATCCTACCAATTGAAATCCCTTAATATTTATTGAATATCATCCACGTTAATTGCAAACTTCAGCCGCCTTCATTCAGATCACTAATATCTTTTATTGAACTTGGAATGACAGTCTTCATTCTATTCTCAAGATGGTATCCAAAATAATCTTGCTAAAATACTCTAGTTAGTCACTCTCCTCTCTAAAACTCTCAGTGTCCCCACATGCCCTCAGTAGGTCCAGTGTGCCTTAGCCTGTCCTACAGTGTCCTTGTTTGTCGTTTACTGTTCATCTCCGCAGCCCCACTCTTGCCAGTCTTCAGTTGGCACGTGAATCTTACAGCCATACAAAACTTGTTTCTGCTTCTTCAATGACTCTCCTATCGAAATCTTTTCATATGACTTTAACTCTACTTAGAAAACACTCTGCTGTTATTTCATTCACAACTAATTTTTCCAGTCTTGCTTGGTTTTTCCAATTGTTTCAGTCTAATTCTTTCCATAGGGTTCTGTCCTGTTCTGATTACAGCCGATAACAATATATTACAATATTCTATTTCCTTGCTTGTATCTCCCCTAAACTGAAAGATACTTAAGTTGGTCTTGTTTACAGCTAAGTCAGTGAGGGAGCCATTCAGTAATATGGAAGAATAAAGGAAAGGAAAATGATAGGAAAAGTCATTGGTTTAATATATTCTATCTGTGGGACCAGCAGTTGGTGTAATGGCTATGTCACTGGACTCCCATGTAGTTGACCACAGTTTGAGTTCCAAACTTGGTGGCTTAAACTTGCACTGGATGTGTGTGTGTGTCCCCAACATTTCAAGAGGAGAATGGAGGAGAAGGGATTGTGGTGTGGCCATTCTTCCTATGGAGGGGGGGTGATTTCTGTGTCTTTCTGGCAAGTGCATGCTCCCTATAGCAAAAAAACCTCAAAAAAAAAATATATATATATTCTATCTGTCCCATTCTGTGTTCAGTGTATTGTTCCTACATCTGGTTTTCTATTAACTTATTTTTATATAAGACTAAAAACAATACAATTTTTGTAAAGAAAAATTATTAAATTGAGCCTAAAAAAAAGAGTAACTGTTTAAAATGAGAATAATTAATTTCAGAAAGAGTAGTAGGAAATGTTTAGGTTTTATAATGGCTTGAGTCAAATTTAATACAGCATTTTTTCCATAGATCACACAAAAATTTTAAAACTGTTGGGGCCTTAAAAACATAAGGGAGAAATCTATAAATGTCATTTGAACATAAAGTTGAAAGGGGAAAACCAATAAGTAAATGTGTTTGTTGTTAAATCCCATAGGAAAACACTGCAGTTTTTCTTAATGAGAAAATTCAGCAGAGAGTTATTATTTGGGGATATATTCCTTTTTATGTATGTAAATGTAATATTAATAAAATATATAAAGAGAGGCACTCCCTTTATATTTAACCTTGGTATACCTCATATTACTAGCTTTTACAATTCCTAGTTTGGAAAAATATTTTTAATAAATCTCACTATGTATATTTAAAGTATACAACATGATGTTTTGGGTTACATGTACATAGTAAATTGGTTACTATAGTGAAGCCAGTTAACCCAACATATCATGTGGTTATCCTTTTTTCAGTTTTTTACATTTATTTGGTAAGAACAGCTAAAATTTATTTATCTAGCAAAAATCCCAAATACAATACAACTTATCAACTATAGTGTTTCTATTGCACATGAGACCTCTAGGCTTATTCATCCTATATATCTGGCATTTTTGTATCTTTTACCTGTGTCTCCCTGTATTCTTCCCCAACCCCTGACCCTGGAACCACTGTTTATTTTATTTATTTTTAATTTATTTTGAACATTTACTACAAAGATTATTTCCTGCTAGTTTGTATTACATCTTAATATACTTAAATAAACAAATTATCTTTTCTGTTATTAAGTTTCCTTGTGTTTGTCTTATCTCACTAACTAGAAAATTACTTCCTTAAAGACTTCCTTATACGACTCTCATTTCTCCCAGAGCAAAAAGGCTAGTTCCAGACACACAGCAGATAGCCAATAAATACGCTTTGATTAATTGAGTACATTTGGACCCCTTCTTCTGTTCAGTGTTTGCCATGTTAATCACCATCTGTGGCTCCACTGACTCATTGTTCTACAATAATATCAAATGGTAATGCTCTCCTTTCGGCCTCAGGCTTCCTTTATTTCTCTAAACTTGCTAGGTTATTTAGTTCAGGTAAGACACTCCTACACACACACACACACACACACACACACATGCTCATGTGTTCTCTCTCTTTCTCTCTCTTGCTGTCATTCTTTCACATGATGACACAACTTTAGGATGGTTGAAGATTGAGTGTAAAATAGATATTATTTTCTTCAGTGTAATATATTGCTCCTTCCACATCCAGTGCTGTGCCTATTTTCTCTCTACTCAGAAATCTGCTCTTCTGGGATGCTGTGTGTGTATAGGTTTTAAAGATTTACTTATCTTTTCAGTACATGCTTTCAAAATAGTTTCTATATTATCTGACCTCAGAGACCCCTGTAGGCAGTATAGACAATTATAATAATTTGTGGTAAATTCTGTATTAATGTGAAATAAAGGATTCAGGGAACACTATCTTACACCTGAGTGAAAAGAGTGAGGAAGTGCAGGCCAAAAATTCGTCTCTGCAGAAGTGACTGGCAGAAGCCTGAAAGACAAATGGAAGTCACCCAGTATTCTGCTTTTCTATTACAGTATTTCAGCATCCTCAATTTAGTGCATAAAACGACACAATAATTTTTTAAAATTATTTCCTATTATGGTACTATTGTGAACTAGCATCAAGTAGGTATTCCAGAGGGTGGTATCCATTTATGGACTGAATGTGTGCATTCTCTCTCCTCTCTATCCCTATTCCCAAATAGGATCAGTTTGGAGATGGGGCTTTGGGAGATAGGTAAGGTTAAATAATAGAGTGGAACCTTTGTTCAACAAGATCAGTACCCTTTAAAAGACACTAGTGTGTTCTCTCATGATTTTTTCTCTCCCCCATATCAAAACACAATGAGAAGGCAGGTGTGTGCAAGTCCAGAAGGCTCTCGGTGACATCCAACCAATACCTGCACTGTCATCTCAGACACTTGGCCACCAGAACAGTGGGAAACTGAGTGTCTGTTGTTTAAGAAACTCAGTCTGGGCTATTCTGTATGGCAGGGAGCTGAGCTGACTTAAAAAGGTGTCTATTATGATAGTGGGATGGTGGTTAAGACTGGAATCACCTCAAATGCTTCCTCACTCCCATGCTGATATGGGCTGATGAGATTCAAACAGCTGGAGGCTGGACAAGTGGGGGCTGCGTGGGCATCTCTCATCTCTGTGTGGTCTCTCTACATGGTCTTTGTAGTGAGGTTGATTACATGGTAGCCCAGTGCTCCGGAGGGATATCTCAACAGAGCGACAAAGACAGGCAGAGACTTCATCACCTTTTATCACCTAATCTAAGCAGCCATGTGGTATTACTTCCACCACAATCTATCAGTTAGAAGTGAGTCACTAAAGCCAACTCATTCTAAGAGACGAGAATTAACTCCATCTCTTGATTGAATCCATATCAAAGAATTTGTGCAGATGTCTTAAAGCTGCTACTCCTAGGGAAAAAGCACCTGCCTGAAATTATGTGGGTGCTGGTCAGAGAGGGGAGGGAAAGGAGGCTTGTTTGGCATGAAGAAACGCAGTAGAGAGATGTTTGTTGACTTATACAAAAAATGTATTTTGGTTGCCCCTCTGAGGGAGGTTGCACACTTTCCCTTTCACTGTCTCTGTCTCCCTCTCTATGGCAAGTGCATACGTCACAGGCAAAAATATCTTAAAAAAAAAAAAAAAAAAAAAAAAAAGAAAGAGAAAACGGCAAAAAAAAAAAGTATTCCTGTAACGTTCTTTCTGCCACTTTGGAATACTCATTTAGTCCTTCTCTTGCTTTGATACCAACCCCCAGGAAGAGTCTGTGCCTTGGCTCCCACTATGTCTCTACTCTCCCGGATTTCATGTTTGCCTCTTCTCAGTCTCCACCGACATTCCGCTCTGACTCCTCTCTCACTCTTCTCTAACATTCCCTATCTAGTCCCTCATCAAACCTTGCCATTCCTGTCTTCTCCATATTAAGTCAAATGCTCAAATATCTTCAACCCCCACTACGATCTGTTGATCAATGCTAACATCACTATTTCTTTTATTCAACATATATTACCTGACATATTATCCTAGGAGCTGGGGCTCATAGCAGCCCACAAAACAGACAAAAAATGTATTTCTTCTCTGAGATAAAAGGAGAAGGAAAACACTCTTCTCCCTTACCCTCCCCTTTTTCTTTTTCTTTTTCCTTCTCCTTTCTGTACACACACACACACATACACACACACACGCGCAATTTTTATACAACAGGTCTTCAGAAAGTTAATGGAAAATACTTATTATGAAAACACTATGATTGGATTTGAATGTTTTTTGCACCTAAATAAACTTGTACTTCAATTTTTTTTAACCAAGTTTTTGAAGTCGTCTTCGCATCTATGCATAGCTCCTGCGTATATAATATGTTATTGGGAGAGAGCACAAGGAGAAAATAGAGGAGCAGTGGGGGAACTTGGAATGGAAAGCAAGTTTAATAGAGTGATTAGAAATTACCTCATGGAAAGGTTATTTTTTAGTACAAAATTTGAATGGGTAAAGGAGAAAACCTCGAGAATGCTTGAGAACCTAGCTATCTTCCAGGCAGAGGGAGGACAGCAAATGCAAAGACCGTGCAGTGTGCCCAGCGTGTGCAGGAAGGGGAGACTTCCAGCGCACGTAGGTCTGAGAGATACATGGGGAGTGGGAAAGAGGAGAAGGTCAGAGAGGGAAGAGTGAATGGTGGATCAATGACTTGGGGCCTTGATGGATGCGTTATGAATGTGGCTTATAGTCTGAGTGAGAGGTTTAGGCAGAGGAGTGACATGGAAGAACATTTCCACAGAGACACTCTGCCTGCCCTATTGAGAATAGCCTGGAGTTAAGGGTGAGGAGAGAAGCAAGGACAGACGCATCCTTCCCAGATAAGAAAGAAAAGAGGGATTTGACCACTTGCCTACAATACTGCAATAGCAGAGGAATATTTGTTTGTTTCAGTTTGTTTAAAGACAGGAAATATTTTAGCATGCTTACCTGATCAGGTAAAAAAGCTAACCTTAGGTGAGAAAAGACGATGCTTCTGCACTGATACAAAAATGAAGAGGTTCAGGTGGCAGTACATGAAAACAAGCATGTTGACAGGATATAATGCAATGTGAGAAATCCCTGACATGGTGACTTGTTTGCTCCGTGACATGGAGGGTGACAACATGGTCTGCTCACGGGAAAAGCTGTTTATTAATATGTCAGTATCTGTATTTTATCCTTCTCACTTTCTAGTATTTCCCATTATTCACAACTAAAGGGAATAGAAGAGCAAGCCCAATTATTGGATTTTAGACAATACCAGACAGAGGCCCACACACTATGTAAAGGATATTTTAAGGGCAGAGAGAAGTGTAAAGGTGCAAGTCTCACACTATTTGGTTTCTGTAATATAGACCTGAAAATTAAGTGACTTCAGCAATGTTATTTTGAAGAAATTTTGTTTCTCCTCTAATAAGAGCTCACTGAGGGCTTTAACCCACAAAGAGAACAAGAGCCGAGACATACAGTAATAGAATGAGCAGACCGTTACACCTGGAGTAAAGAAACTCACAGAGGTCCAAAGGACTCTGAGAGACAAAAATGGACTCCTTGAGATCAGTGAAAACTGTTACTTCCTGGAGCTTGACCTCAAAGAGAAAGGTTTCCAGAGCTGGGGTTGGGGAAGGAAAGTCTACCTGACTTAAGCCCCCTGACCCACCATCACAGTCAAGAAAGAGGAAAAAGGCTTTGAAATAATAGAAGTATCAACGCTGCTGTATGGTTAACAGAGAAATCTTCCATACAGTACCAACAACCCTACAAATCAGTGGTGTATTATTAGCCACATTCTATGAACAATAAGATGAGATTCAGAAGAGTTAGGTAACTTACTCAAAAGCGCTTTCTTATATAGTGTCAAAAATATGTCTGGGACTCAAGTCTCTTTCTATGCTTTTTCTACCATACTAAATAAATTTCCCTTTGTATATGGAGTCATGGCAAAACTTAGTTCAAGTTTTGAAAATTGTATTGCAAATGGGGCCAGCAGGTGGCATATTAAGGCACTGGATGCCTACATGGCTGACCACAGCTCGAGTTCTAGACCTGGCAGCTTGCTTTCTCACTTTCCCTCTTTCTGTTTCTCCATGGTGAATTAAAATATAATAATAATAATAATATTAAACATAATTAAGTAAATCAAAAAAATGTATTTGAAGTGCTTCATATGAAGCATATATATACAAATATATACTATACATATACTATATGTATATATATATGTATATATATACACACACACACATATATGTGTACATATATATATACCATTGTGAAAATCAGAATGTATTTTTCTGATTTTCTATACAAAAATGCATCACAACTTTCCTGATGACCCAATATTAAATTAGTGATAGGAATTATATTAATAAATTGAATAAATATGTCAAAGTCAGAGGCAAAGTCTTTCAATAGAGAAATAATTTTCTTTTTTTGTTCTAGCACCTTGTCACACCCACTATATTTAAAACTGGATTTTGTCTGCCATCTAGTGGAATTTTGACAAATCACATGTAAAACGAAAGTGCATTAGGGTGTTTAATTTGTTTCTGAAATATAATCTTCATTAAGAAAGTGCATTAAAGTGTTTTAATTTGTTTCTGAAATATAATCTTCATTTTCATCTTACACTTTTTAAGCACTTGTATGCACACTCTTTTTTCTTATCTCAAAAAGTTATGTCTGTCACTCTGAGTGTCGGTTCAACCTAGTTCTTGACTACTAACATTCTATGTGACCTATCATCATTATCTTTTTAAAAATTATTAGATTTTTTTCATTGGGCATGTGTACTCACCAGAGACAGACAGAGGGAAAGTGAGAAATCACAACTCCCAAGAGGGATGGCCACATGGCAGTCCCTTCTCCAGTCTCCTCTAGGGATTTTAGTCTATGCCCAGCATGATTTTGAAGATCTGGGACTGCAACTGTGGTTGGCCATGTGGCCATCTGACACCATAACCACTAGGTCACATGCTGGCCTCAGCAAAGATCTATTTCATCTACAAAACTTTGTGACTGCATTATATTTTTAGTTCATAATAGTAAAAATCACTATGATTTTTTTAAATCGATACATTCTATTCTTAATATTTAGCTCTTTTTTTTTTTTTTTTTATGCCCAGCATGATTTTGAAGATCTGGGACTGCAACTGTGGTTGGCCATGTGGCCATCTGACACCATAACCACTAGGTCACATGCTGGCCTCAGCAAAGATCTATTTCATCTACAAAACTTTGTGACTGCATATTTTTAGTTCATAATAGTAAAAATCACTATGATTTTTTTAAATCGATACATTCTATTCTTAATATTTAGCTCTTTTTTTTTTTTTTGGAGAGGTTTTCACTATAGGGCGCGTGCGCTCGCCAGACAGACAGAGAGAGACAGAGAGACAGAAAGCGAGAAGTCACCCCCCGGGGGGGTGGCCATGCTGCAATCCCTTCTCCATTCTCCTCTTGGGATCTTAGGCATGCACGCACACGCGCCTGGTGTGAGTTTTAAGCCACCCGGTCCAGGACGCAAACCGCGGTTGACTACGTGGGAGTCCAGCGACATAGCCATTACGCTAACTGCTGGTCCCTAATAGTTAACTCTTTTATTCTCTTAACCCAATACACTTCTAGGGGTCAGTGAGTTATTAGCAGACTAGAATCACATGAAAAATCAATAAATGATAACTACATTTTATAGGAAAGAAGATTTAAAAATACCCATTAAGAGAACTATTGAGTCTATAGAATTATACATAGATAAATTTATAAATATCAGTGAATCATTACGTAAAATATCATTGGCCTTCACAGTAGCTCTGAGAGGTCATTAGAGCAAATGTTATTACTATTTGTCAGTGAGTGAGGAGAGAAACAAAAATATTTAATGATATGACCGATTTCACAAAGGCCAGAAGCTGCAGACAATTAAAATGAGCGTATTACCACCTTCAGAAAAAACAGCATCAGGGTTGCCTGGTAGTTTGTGAACAACACAGAATCTTGTGCTCTTTCCTAAAACTATGACATCAGAAACTGTAGTCTGACACACCTCCAGATCACTCTATATCCACTGAAGTTTGAGAAGTGCCATCTAACCCAGGAACCATGTACCACACGTCTTGGTGTGTCCAAAGTAAAATGATGACTGTAATAAAGCAACGAACATACCCATCTCACTAGTTACCCACTTTATCTCTCGTTTTCGTGGCAAGATCAGCTAAAGTCCACTCATTTAGCACGGATCCCATATACAGTTCAGTATTGTTGCCTGCAGTCCTCACGTTGTACATTCTACTCTAGATTCTTTCACCCTACATATCTGCTACTTTGTATTCTCTACTCGGCTCCTTTCTCACCCTCATGGTATCCACGATCTTGTTCTCTATCTCTGTATATTTAAAATGTTTTGGATTCTACGTAGAAGTGAGATCAGTAATAATGGTCTGGGTCTGGCTTATTTCACCTGGCATAATGCCTTCTAGGGTCATCCTTGGTGTGGCAAATAGCAAGATTTCATTCTTTTGGGGACTGAATAATATTCCAGGATGTATATGTACCACAGTTGGTTTTTTTTTTTCCCCATTCACCTGTCAACAGGCATTTAGGTAGTTTCCGTATCTTGGCTATTATGAATAACGATGCGATGAACATAGAAGTGTGATGCGATGAACATAGAAGTGCCTTTATTTCCTTTGGATGTATGCCCAGAAGTGGGATTGCTAAGTGATGTGGTAGTTCTATTTTTAATTTTTTTAGAACCCTCTACACTGTTTTCCATAATGGGTTTGTGAATCTAGATTCCTACCCTTAGTGTCCAAGGTTTCTCTTTACTCAACACTCTTGCCAACATTTGGTACCTCTTGATAGATTTTTAATAACAGTCATCTTAAATGGGTGTGAGGTGGTATCTCATAGTGATTTAAATTTCATTTCCTTGATAGTTAATGATATGGAATACCTTTTCATATACCTGTTGGTCATCTTTCATTTTCTTGATAGTTAATGACATGGAATACCTTTTCATATACCTGTTGGTCATTTTTCTGTCATTTTCTAAGAAATGACTCTGTGGTGGCTTGGCCATAAAGTTAATGCAAAGCAGCAGCCCTTCTTGAGGATAGCCCACCGCCAGGTGAGTGTGGTGTGGTGGGTGTCCCTGGAGACAGAAACATTCTAGCAGTAACTTTCATTCCCAGGTGGTACACAGTGGTCACACAGACCATGCAGGGCACTGGGACACAGAATAGCCCCCTTCTCTGAACTAGCTGAGCACTTGGACTCCAGGGAGCTGCCTCAGCTGAGCTCAGAACCTATGAGGACTTCAGGTGTCCAGTAGCAAAGACTACAGGGGTCCACAGTGGTTGGGGCTACTGTGTCCTCTTGCTTACCTCATTCCCACAGAGCTAAGTCTCTCCAGGTTTCAAGCTAATTGCAGCTGGGGAAATGGGTTGGTGTAATCAAGGTATTTCGTCCTCTTTTCTATGTGGCCATCTTGGGTGTCTATGCTCTATGGATTTCTGATGCTTTGCTGTTCTTCGGTGGTCTCTTAAGGTTATTTTGGTTGAAATGTAATTGTTTACTGATTGGGTTGTTGTCTTCTGGGGGTCAGGAGAAAGAGGACAAGGAGCTTCTAGTTGTCCATCTTACTGACGTCTCTCTCTCCTGTACCTTATGTTTCTCTCTCTTGCACCTAGTCAGAGGATGAGCTCTGCTTTGGAGGGTTCATTTAATGACATTGCCCCTCCGCCTGAATAATGCTGGATAATCTCTTTATTTTAAGGCCTGTCATCTTAGTTATGTCTTCAAAGTCCCTTTACCAGGTAGCAACACATTCATGGGTTCTGGGAACTAGGACATAGATAGCTTTGGGAACCATCCTGGTTGTCACAGTGTGAATCCTTACAGTGGTCCTTCTTGAGCACCATTATGAGAAACATCCTTAACTACTTTATCACAGCACTCTAATTTAATCCTTATGTGCTTTCTTATCATTGCTTATATCACTCATCTAAGCTTAATGAAAAGCAGTAACTTGGACCCGATGATGGGGGAATAATTATTGGTCATAATAGGTACCCAGTAAGCATTTGCTGCCTGGACTTTGTTTATGCCACTAGGTTTCCCAGACTTACTGTTCATAGAATTTAAGGTATGTTTGGATGAGAAACCTTATATTCTGTATATACACATGTATATATGTATGTGTATGTGTAGATGTGTATGTGTGTACATATATAAAGTATTCCATATTTTCCTTCCCTTTTTTGTTTAAACTTTTATATGTAGCGGAAAATGTTTGCCATAATTTAGAAGTTAAGGTTCAGATATATTTCCCTTATCCTCTCCTGTTCTTTATATCAAGCCCATTTTTCATGGAGCTCTTTTTTTTTTTCTTGGAGAGGTTTTTGCTATAGGCTGTGTGACAGAGAGACATAGAGACAGAAAGTGAGAAATCACCCTCCAGGGGGGATGGCCATGCCTCAATCTCTTCTCCTCCATTCTCCTCTCGGGATCTTGGACATGCACGCATACACGCCCAGCGTGAGTTTTAAGCCACCAGGTCCGGGATGCAAACTGCGGTCGACTACTTGGGAGTCCAGCGACATAGCCATTATGCTAACTGCTGGTCCCTTGTGGAGCTCTTGAGCTATGTAGAATGTGCATAATCCCTCTATCATGTACCAGTCCTGTTGAGAAAAAGTATCAAGCTTTTTTCTATGTTGGCATTTCCCAAACTTGAAATTCTGCAAGCCACTACTCCAAATTTCTAGTGGGGAAAAAAATGTATTCCACACTTAAGTCTAGAAATTTTGGATTAAAAGAATAATGGTATCCTAGAACATTTATTATGTTTCTATATCTAGCAAGGGTCCCAGAGGTCTGTTTAGTTTGCAACGTTTTCCAAATATTTCACCAGAGGACCAAATGTTCACATAAAGTATCTGTTATCATATCCTGGAATTAGCGTTCTAAGAGATACCAGTTAGTAAACATTGCTACAAGATATTTTAGTTTTTAAATATCTCAAATATCTTCAAGGTTTCAAATTTTTCAACACAGATTTTACATAGCCTATTAATGGCTACAAAGATGACTAGAGAAATCTCAGCTTTGGGTGATATCTTTTATTACTCAAAATATGACTAGAATGTATGTGTATTTGCTTTCCACTTAACAAAATTTCTGTGGTATAATATGACAACGGTCTCTATCTTTCTTCTACCACATGCCTCACACTTGTGAGTTGAGGCTTAACCCACACAGTCACTCAAGAAATCAGGCTCATAGCAACCACCATCTCTTCCACATTGTACATTGCAGCAAGAGTTGACAGGCTCTGAAAGCCCACCAGTGCTTCTGAGGATTATCACATGACACTGCCCTCTACAATTAGCGCGCATTTATTCCATTATTACAATTTCTCAAAATTATAGACTTGAAAGAGTCAGGGGGCAAACAAAAGGTTTAGGAACCACCACTGTCTATGCCAGAGCTAACAATATTCCTTAATTGATTTTTTTGAACAAGTATTCATGGCATTGACATATTAATGATGCTTGGATGTCATGAAAGAGGAACATGAATATTTTAAGGTAAAGTTTGCCACTGAATGATGTATTGAATATAAAGAAAGATCAAATAATTAGTAAGATGTCTGACATGTAAGAGTGAGAGAAGACTCAGAAAGTCATGGCAGGCAATTTAAGGAACGTTTGACATTCAGCTTCTAAATGGTAGCTATGTTGCACAGGAATGTGTCATGTGGTATACAAAGTTACAGTAATGCAGTCACTACTGAGGTTAGATGATTAAGGCAAGCATGTCAATGAAAGTCACGCAATGAGAACTGCAACGAACATTTCAAACATTCAGCATTTTGTATGTATGCCTTTCTGTCCTAGGCACTTTATATTTATGCACAAATTAAACATATGGCTATCTTACAGTGATTTCTTTAAAAAGGCAGGGGGAAAACTGCAACAAGCAAGCAAAATAGCAACAGCCAATAGTGTTTTTATTTGTTTTTCAATGTACTCTGCTTTCCACAGTAATTATTCTTAAAGGAATCTACAGTCATAAAACTTTGGTAAACACTGAACACTAATTTTTTCTCTTGGAGATTTATAGCACATTAAATGTTCTGAGAAGCCTTTCAGGAAGAAAACTGTTTACAGTTGTTTACTTAAGTTTCCTAAACTTTTTATCATAGAGCTAAAAAAGGATAAAAACGAAAATGTTAACTCATAACTAACTGTTAAGCCTGGGGTCTGCTGGATGAAATAGTTGTCCCTGGGTTTCTTGATTGCCTACATATCGTGTACGGTGTGACGAGAAAGGTCCAGCTCCCAGCCTGAGTCTTGTCGCAGGTGTTCTTTGCAATGGTCAGCCAGGAGGGATGAAGTAATTTCTCAACTTTGGAGGATTTGATTACTGCTTTCTCTCAAAGGAATGTGTTCTAGAAACTCAGGTTTCCATAGTTGTGATAGAAACCTATACTGTGGGGACCAGCAGTTGGCGTAACGGCTATGTCGCCAGACTCCCATCTAGTCAACCATGGTTCGAGTCTTGGACCCGGTGGCTTAAACGTAAGCCAGGCGTGTGTGCGTGCATGCCCAAGATTCCATGAGAATGGAGGAGAAGGGATTGCAGTGTGGCCATCTCCCCTGGGAGGTGATTTCTTGCTTTCTATCTTTCTGTCTCTCTCTCTCTCTCTCCTTCTGATGAGCGCATGTACCCTATAGCAAAAACCCCCCAGCAAAAAAAAAAAAAAGAAAGAAAGAAAGAAAGAAAAGAAACCTACATTGTGAACATTACCCACCTGGGCCATAATGCATGGCTCCTTTGGGACTTAGGGTAAAGGGGAGCTGATGATGAAGACCCCACTGTGCATCTTTTTACTGCACTATAGGTACAAAGTCCCTTGTCTCTGCCTGAGTATCATCCGTCTTCTACCAATATCAGTGACGTAGCACAGGTTAATTTATTAGCTTGCAAGTAGGATAAACTTAAACCCAAGCCACAACAATTTAATATGAATAGTAAATTTTTGGCTATTTCCAGAGGCTAATTATTAATAACTTGAGACATTTTTCTAGGGCTACTAATTTTATTTTATAGATGAGAAATATGTTGTTTGATAAATGATTTATAGTTTTTAATGATCTACAAAAGTTATATGGTCTTAAGTAACATGTGATTGGGGCCAGCAGGTGGGCATTATTGGTTAAGGCATTGGACTCCCACGTGGTTAAACATGATTCAAGTCCCAGACCCAGCAATTTTAAACTCATGGTGGACACGTGTGCACAGGTGCCCAAAATCCTGAAAGAAGAATGGAGGAGAAGGAATTGCAGCATGGTCATCCTCCTGGAGGGGGGGGGTGATTTTTCTCTCTCTCTCTCTCTCTCTGACAAGTGCATGCACCCTGTAGTAAAAATTTCTCTGTGAAAAAAAAAAAGTAACGTATGAATGTTAACTCTATTTTTTTCCCTTTAAAGGCACTTCACATGTGTTAACTCATTTCTTCTTCAAAACCACACCATAATGAAGATATCTTTATTTCACACATGAGAAAACTAAGACGCAGGGGCTAACAAACGTTTGTGAAGTCATACAGGAAGCGGTAAGCCTGGAATTCAAACCCAGGCATGAGAACCAAACTTCTATCCATCATATTAAGAGAAAACAGATATCATTTTGGAATTTTAGATTCAATCACAGCAGCAATGACAACAGAAAATTTTAGCTATTTTAAAGTTAATAATAAAAGCTGGAAGATTTGGTTTTGAAACAAACAAAAACCAAAAAACACCTGAATTTAAAAATGCCTTCCCATAAAAGAAAGGTTAAATACAAACTGTGATGCCTAACAAGTTTTTGAAAAATGAGGAGAAAATAGATGAGTTTTGAATTAGATGGAAAGGAGATTGCTAATTCAACTTTTATGTAGTTCTTAGTTAATGATTATAATAGTACCAAACAGAGCAGCTCTATTCAGATGGTAACCTCATTCTCTAAGCCCAGAAAGCCAAGAGTTCCATTCTTGCAGTGGCAAAGGAATTCAATTAGCTGAGGAATATCTGTGCTATGTAGCCTTAGCTCTGGCTGACATCTACTTATGTAGCTATGACAGACTAGAACAATCTTTCATGGGAACAATGTTCCATGGAAAACTTTGTGATTCTTCAGGTCACTCAAATAATTATTCATCATACCACAATCTACAAAGTGTAATCACCCTCTTGGGTGGGGTTTAATAAAGGATAGTCTATTGTCCAAATCAAACTCCTCCTGTACTTTTGTAACTGAAACTTATCAGGTCTCAGCATAATCATTTGTTACATAGTGTCTGTGGTTGTTTTTATGCTGCAATGACAAAGCTACCTAAAATACTTATTATCTGGCCTTTCACAGAAAGTTTTCTAATTCCTCATTTAGCACTTTAAACATATTTTTATGGATGATAAATATCTTATGTAGAATGGCATATAAAACTGAGTCAAATGTAGCTTTAATGATTAGAAGCAAATCATACGATTAATATACACTAAACTTTGAGAGATGTTGTTTATAAATACTTCCACAATGTGGAAATAAATTGAACTACTTGGGCACCAATACTTATCCTATTTTATGTGCAACGAAATTGCAAAAAATGTCCACTTGCCCATTGCCTAGTCATCTTTAGGGATCTTTCCTTCCTCCAAGGGACACTCCAGCAATGTCTCTCTTAACAGTTCCCATAATAGTCTTTGCTAATTCTGCATGGTTTTTTGTCTATACAGATCTTAGACCCATCTATATATTCTCATTCAGCTCAAGTCTTTCTCAGCGAAATATCAGGCAACTGTTACCAAATCATTGCTAAAAGAAAAATAATTTGCCCCCTAGGCCTTATATTGTATGTGATACTTATAATTTGTTATTTAGTTGAATAGCTCACTTTTCTTTTTTTCTTTTTTTTGGAGAGTTTTTTTTGCTATAGGGCACATATACTCTCCAGAGAGACAGAAAGCGAGAAATCATCCCTCCGGGGGGATGGCTATGCCACAATCCCTTCTCCTCCATTTTCCTATCGGGATCTTGGGCACACATGCAAACGCACCCGGTGTGAGTATAAGCCACTGGATCCAGGACTCCAACTGCGGTTGACTACATAGGAGTTCAGTGACATAGCCATTACGCTAACTGCTGGTCCCTTGAATAGCTCATTTTTACATGCTGAACTATTCTAATCAACTGGAAACTTGTTTTTAATCCCAACCTAAGAGCCATAATGTTGCCTAGTAAATTACCTTGAGGCCATGGTATCTTCCTTGTATATTACCAGGTGCTATCCCCCAAGGTTTTGGAATAGAAAATTTCAGAGATTAATTTAAGATGATCAAATAACATAATTTATTAGTTAATTTGTTATACAAAGTGAAAATCTAGGGCAGAGGCAGAACAAATTTACAAACTCAGGACAGGGTATAAGCAGGGTGGATATCACACTATATCTGAATCCTGAAATATATCATAGTCATATTCTTTTAGTTGCATCAGTCTTCCCTGCTAATGATGAGAATGAAAAGATCAGAGTTGACATTTGAGCATCGTGTCCAAAGTGCAGACAGTGACTGGCATCAAATAGCACCTGCTGTATTGGAAAGACAAGAGCAAGCACACCTAGTCACAGCTGTAGAGAACCACTGACCTGCTGAGCAGCCATGCTTGTTTCCTAAATGAATCGGCAGGGTAAAAGTGGGATGCCCCTGTAACTCATGTAGAGTCGTGTATTGATATACCATGTAATATACTTTGCCATTTAGTGACTCATGTATATTTAGTAGTAACATCCCTTCCTATTTTCAACAAATGCTTTATTTAATATCTAATATGTTATGCTAGCAACTTCTTGCCATACATGGTTTTAACTATCCTTGCCATTTATTTCCTTCATGAGCAGAGCCAAATATGCTTAAGTAATATAGAAAACATAAATAATAAAGTAACACAGTCCATCAATGAATTGTTTGTAGAATAATATTCTGATTTTAAGTGATCCCACTGTTCATTTATTTGTTGTTTACCCCACTGATGCCTCTATGGTGTTCTAGTAATAAGCAGACTGTGTGTATGTTGGTAGAGGGCTATGATGGGAGGGCAAAGGGCAGGAGGTAGGTAAAAGGAATTTACTAAATTAGTAGCCACTATAGATAGACTTCAACAAACTCATAGGATCATATTTTTAAATTATTCTTCAGATATCTATGAAGAAATATGCCACATAAACAAACATTGATATTTCAGTAAGGGCCCAGAAAAGAGAAAGTTTTCAGAATTCTGCTTTCTAAATTTTAAAAATGAAGTATTTAAGAGTTGTTCACAATGTATACATCTATTCTAAATGTTTCACAAAGGTATTCAGTAACTAAATTATCTTTTTTAATTCTTAGCAGGTGGAGTGTTAGAATTACCTACTACTCTGTTATTCAAGCCTTCTTTCTTTCTATACCATAATACTCAACTGTATAGACCAAATATAAATGTATAACTAAAGCTAAGAAAAATTAACATAGCGATATCAAACAATGTGAAAGTCAAATACATTTAGATGGAAAACAAAAAAATAGAAAAAGGACCAGCCAGATGATAACTATTTAGGGCAGCTAAAACTCACACAGCTGGTTGTGTGGTTCAAGCTTGCAAAATATGCCAAACGTGTATATGTGTGTGCCCAAATCACCTAGAGAAGAATGGAGGAGAAGGGGTTGAGGTGTGACCATCCTTCCTGGGTGGTGATTTCTCCTTCTCCCTCTTTCTCTCTGGTGAGCATGTGTGCCCCATAGCAAAACCCGAAAGGGGGAAAAATATATATACATACACACACACACACACACATGTATATGTGTATATATAATTTATATATTTGAGGACAGAGCAGTATCTCTCAACCTGAAACTTTGAGCCTAGAGGGGCTCGTGCTGAGCTCTCTCTTCCACATTGGCCTTATTCCCTCATCTCATTAACTGTGCAGACATTCTCCACAAGTAAGTGCTCCTCTTCTATCTTCTCCCTTGCCCTTGCTCCCTTGTCCACTCTAAACACCCAGCAGGCAAGCAACTCTCATAGGTTTGGCACATTGTAAATAAAGCTCTGTGGCTATTGTCATATGTATTCTAATATATCGTGGCATAGAGCTGATTTCTCATTTTTCCCTATCTCTGTCTCTTTCTGTTTTTTTCTAGTGAGTACATCATGCACCCTGTGGTAAAAATCCTAAAAAATATAAAATAATAAATAAAAAAACAAACAAAAGAAAAAAATTCCTCTAGCTAGTCGAATTTCAATATGACCTAAGACAAGACTTTGTAATTTTGTGTGTGTGAATTATGTGTGTATCCTGTTATCTGTTAAACAAGAGAGCCTGATGCAGTAGATACAGGGGAGGACTTGAGAGTCCAGTTTAATAAGTAACAAGGTTGTGCTGTGGGTCCTGATTTCAATCTTATATGCTTAAAGAAGCAGGATTTTCAAATGTTCATACTCGTCTTAGGTATGTCAGAGTTCCCCTTTATGATTAAGTACAATAGAGTATTTCTGATATGTGCAAACATAAGTTTCTAGAATCTTAGGATGCTTGGAAAAAGCAGGGGCCAGATGATGGTGCAGCGTTAAAATCCAACACTCAGCAGACTACCCACGTGAGAATGTTCCACGTTCATGTACAGAGAACCTCCCTGTGTATGCCGAGGATGTGTTCTCCCATGATCAGGGATGGGCGAGACTGGTGGTGAATTGTGATGTCACGATCCTTTTGGAGGTGCTGTCTGTTGGTCTCTCTCTCTCTCTTGCTCATGGAGAGAATAAATTAACTTAAAAAAAAAACAGTTGAAAAACGAAAGGAGTAATATATAAATAACTTGTGAATAGACCATAAAAGCTACTATTAAAATAAAAAAGTAGTAAAGCATCCAAAAGTAAAAAGTAGAAAACAAAATTTTTCTCATAGAAGTATTTATTTTCACAATAGGTTAAAATGCATCTACCTTTAATCTACAAGATGGAAAAATTATGTTTTATACATGTAGCCCATTAGCTCAGCTTACTTTGAATAACTCAGAGGGAAAAAAATAGATATTTATTCAGATCTATATAGAAAACCATAAAGGACAGTATTTTATTCGAGTTCAAAATCCACTTAGAATGGTAGGTGGGTCACAAGAGGCAGGAGAAGAGAGCAGCCGTGGCGCCACAAATATTCTAGACTTCAAACAGAAAAGTGAACTGTTAGTTGGAACACACCTAAACAAATTCCAGCTAGAGAGATAACTATATACCCCAGACACCGTAAAGGTGAAAAGATTGACCAGTTTACACATGTTCAAATCTTAACACAAATATTCAGCATTTTCACAGTATGAATTAGCAGTGATAACCAATATTAGTACGTGCCAATATTTTTTTTTCTGAAATGATAACTTCTTTACCTCCTTTTTCCAGAGAACTGAATTCTACCTAGATTGTTCTGTTTCTTCATGTAGTTGTAAACAGTAATATTCATTAACTCATTTTTAGATGTTGCTGCTACTTTAAATTCTTAACCTACTTGCAGAGCTTGTAGATTTTCAAACTTAAGTCATAAATAGTAGCTGCAGTTTTTGTTATTAATAAACATAGCTTATTACCAAGTCATGTGATTTCTAAGGAAGAGAGCAAACAACTTTACTTATGAATAACTATAAATATTTAAACATTTACCCTCTCTGGACACCATGTACTGTCACCAAGGCAAAACAAAAGGACACAGGCATTTTTTGTTTGTTTGTTTGAGAGATTTTTTGCTATAAGTTATGTACACTTACTGGAAAGAGAGAGAGGGACAGAGAGACAGAAAGCAAGAAATCATCCCCTCAGGGCGTGGAGGTGGCCACACTGCAATCTCTTCTCCTCCATTCTCCTCTAGGGATTTTGGGTACATACATGCATGTGCCCAGCATGAGTCTCAAGCCACTGGGTCCAGGATTCAAACTATGGTTGATCACGTGGGAGTCCAACACCTTAACCACTACGCCACCTGCTGGTCCCAGTCACACATTTAATGTATACCCCAAATTGCTCCACTCCCACGTAAGCCCACATACCCATACATGCACATGCATACAATTAAACCCTAGTTGTTCTTTATTAATGTATTTAGCATATACAGCATGGTATTTTAAAATATATGTATGGGCTGGCTCTGTGGTCTAGTGGCTAAGGAAGCTGGATTCTACATGGACTACCACAATTCGAATCCTGTCCCTGGCAACTTGACAAATTTACTAAGTATGTGCTCATGCCCTAAATTCTGACAGGATAGAGACATGGAAGAGAAAGGAGTATGTTGTCACCATACCCATCGGGGAGGCTTTATCCCTCTCCTTCTCTCCACATCAACACTCTGGCTCCCTGACAAGCATATGTGCCCTTTGGCAGTTAAAATTTTAAAAAGGGGAATGAAATAAATGCACATTGGAAATAGTTAAACCTAGCTAAGTAATATATTCATTACCTCACAATGTTATTTCTGTGGTACAAATACATAAAATCTGGCCGCGCCCCGGGCAGCCGGGGGCTCACGCCCCTGCGCAGCCACGCACCTAACGCACCTAACGGCCCGCCCTGGCCTCTCCGGCGCTGGATGTCCTGGAGGCCGAAAACAAGGCTGAAGAACTTGCAACTTGAGAAGATGATAGTTACTAGCCCTGCATTACCTCAGGGGAAAACAAGAATTACTCTGCCATTCTTAAGGAAGGACAACTCACACTGCAGATGCCCACAACACCATTCCTGGTAACTACAAGATGACTGCTGTGCCGCATCAGCTGATAATCATCCCTGCATACCAGAACTGCTTTCCTGAAACTGCATTCCCTGGAGACTCACCTACACTTGTGGATCTGCAGGAGACCCTCCCTTAATCCAACCCTGAGTGGAGTTTATGCTCCCTATTGCCAAAAACTTTATGAGCTGATGGTTGGAACTCGTGGCCTCTCTCCCTTTACTTGTATGTATCACTTTTTCAGTAACTCTTCTGGAAGACAACTGTATATAGCAGAGATA
>NW_006159908.1:1875002-1878422 GCF_000334495.1 Tupaia belangeri chinensis | reverse complement strand
AAAAAAAAAAGAGAAGAGGATAGAGAAAGATAGCAAGTGAACAATAGAGGGGATGTTAGTGAGAAACAGATATGGTTTATTATCTGTTGAAGATGACGTGTATAGTATTCTCAACTGGACTGGTCTGGGAAGTATTTCATGATGGGTGAAGTCTTTTAACAAGCAAAATGAGAAATAGTGATTGACTGTTTTAAAAAATTATAATAATAATAATAATTATTGGGAAATGCATGGAAAAGACATTGAATGATAAAGCGGGGAGATTGATGTCTCTGTATTGACTGACATGCATGGCATTCCCTTTTGAAAAAGCAATGGAAGTCAATGTAAAGTTATATGTAATCCAATGTAATATAAAAAAGATTATGATGATAATAAAAATTTAAAAAAAGAATGTCTGTGTACAAAAGAAAAAAAATACGTAAAATCTTTCAGCATTTTTCAAGTATAAAATATATTGTTAATTATATTCATCATGTAACACTGCCAATCTCTTGAACTCAATCTAACTGAAATTTTATATCCTTACTCCAACATGTTCCCCACTCCCCACCACCTCCCTTGCTCTTGGTAATCACTATTCTAGTGTCTACATCATAGGTGAAAGTTTGCATATTCCACTCATGAGGTGATCATGCAGTATTTGTCTTTCCTGCCTGACTAATTTCAGTTAACGGAATGTCGCCCAAGTTCATCCATGCTATCACAAATAATAGAAATTCCCTTTGTTTTGAGAGAGAGATTTTTGCTATAGGGTGCGTGTACTTGCTGGAGAGACAGAGAAAAGACAGAGAGAGGAAAAGTGAGAAATACCTTCCATGGAGGATGGCCATGCCACAATCTCTTCTCCTCCATTCTCCTCTTGGGATATTGGGCATGCTTGCATGTGCATACACATACTCAGTGTGAGTTTCAAGACACTGGTTCCTGGCTTTGAACTGTGGTTGGCCATGTGGGAATCCAATGTCTTAACCACTGTGCCACCTGCTGGCCCCAGGATTTCCTTTTTTTTTCAGAGACTAAATAATATTCCATTGTACAAAAATACCACATTTCCTTTATCCATTAATACATCAATGAGTACTTAAGTTGGATCCTTGGATATTGTACATAGTGCTGCAATAAATATGGAAACTCAGACATCTCTTTGACGTACTGCTTTTGTTTCCTTTGCACATGTACACATTAGTGAGTTTTCTGAATAAGACAACAATTTAATTTTGAATTTTTTGATGAAAAATAAAAGGGATCCTCAATAAGAGTAAGGTGATATCTCACTGTAGGTTTTATTTGCATTTTCCCAGTGATTATTATTGTTGATCATACACCAGTTTTTATACACCTGTTGGCTATTTGTATACCATCTTTAGAGAAATGTCTATTCTGGCTATTAGCCTATTTTTAATAGGGTTGTTTTCTTGAATTTTTGAGTTCCTTACATATTTTGGTTTTTAACTCATTATCTGAGATATATTTTGTAAATATTTTCTTGAATGCTGCAAGTTGTGTCTTTAAGCTGTTGTGTTTGCCTTGCTCTGCAGAAGTGTTTTAGGTTAATGAAATCTCTTTGGTCTGCTTTGGCTTTTGTCACCTGTGTTTTTGAAGTCATTGCCCAGATCAATGTCATGGAGTTTTTGTCCTATGTTTTCTTCTAATAGTTTTATATTTTTATCTTGATTTTATTTTTTTAATATACTGTGAGACAATGTTTAGTTTAATTATTGTGCATATGTCTATCCAGTTTTCCCAACATTATTTTTCATTTCTTTCTTTATTTATTTAGGAGAGGATTTTGCTATAGGGCAGGTGCGCTCACCAGAGAGACAGAGAGACAGAAAGCGAAAAATCACTCCCCAGGGGGGATGGCCATGCCACAATCCCTTCTCCATTCTCCTCTCAGCATCTTGGGCATGCATGCACAGGTGCCCAGTGTGAGTTTAAGCCACTGGGTCTAGGACTTGAACTGTGGTGGACTACATGGGAGTCCAGCGACATAGCCACTATGCCAACTCCAGGTTCCTTTCCAACATTATTATGGAAACCATCCATTCGTTATTACATGTCTTTGACCCCTTTGTCAAAAATTTGGCTATAAATTCATGGATTTATTTCTGGGTTCTTTATTGTGTTCCATTAATCTGTTTTTTGTTTGTTTGTTTGTTTTGTTTTGTTTTTTGCTAGTACTAAGCTATTTTGGTTACTATAGCTCCACAGTATATTTTGAAATCTGGTAATGTTATGCTTCCAGCCCTGTTCTTTTTGCTTAAGATCCCTATGGCCACTTGGGGTCTCTCTTGATTTCATATACATTCAAAGATTGTTTTTTTCTCTTTTACTGTGAAGAATGCCATTGTATTTTGCATTGAATCACAAATTGCCTTTGGTACTATGAACATTTTAATAAGAATTCTTCCAATATATAAACACAGGATATCTTTCCATTCATTTGAGTCTTTACCTTGTTTTGCTATTTATTTATTTATTTATTTATTTATTTATTTAAATTTGATCAGAGAGGGACAGAGTGAGAGAGAGCAAGAGAAAGTGAGAAAGCAAGCCACCAGGTCCAGGACATGAACCATGGTCATCCATGTGGGAGTCCAGTACTCTTAACCACCACACTACCTGCTGGTCCCTTTATCTTATTTTATTTTATTTATTATTACTTTTGGGGGGAGAGGTTTTTGCTATAGGGTGTGTGTATGTGCCAGAAGGACAGAGACAGAGAGACGAAAAGCAAGAAATCACCTTCCAGGGGGCAAGGCGATGCCATAATCCCTTCTCCTCCATTCTCCTCTAGGGATGTTGGGCATGCACACACACGCGGTCAACTACATGGGAGTCTAGTGACATAACCATTCTGCCAACTGCTGCTCCCTACTTTCTTTTAGGTTACAATATTTATTACGGAAACCTCCAACCTCTTTGGTTCAATTTTCTTCAAGCATTTTTATTTGAATACTCTAAATGAGATTTTTAAATTTTTTTCTTTTTCATGGGACCAGCAGGTGGCATAATGGTTACCTTGTTGGTCTTCCACACCATCAACCACAGTTCCTATACCCAGCAGCTTGAAACACGCTGGCACATGTGTGTGCATGCCCCAAATCTCAAGAATAGAATGGAGGTAAAGAGACTTCAATGTGTCCATCCCCTTGTGTGGGGGGCAATTTCTTGCTTTCTGTCTCTCTGTATCTCTGTCTTTCTGGCAAGTGCATGAGCCCTATAGCAAAAATCTCTCTTAAAAATTCTTTTTTTTTGTTTGTAGTTAATATATAGAAATGTTGTTGACATTTGCATGTTGATGTCTATATCCCACAAATTTACTGTATTTATTAAACAGTTCTTTGATAGTGTTTGGCTTTACCATATAGAAGATCATGTCATCTGCAAACAGAAATGATTTAACTGATTTCCCTA
>NW_006159908.1:1843796-1874971 GCF_000334495.1 Tupaia belangeri chinensis | reverse complement strand
CATTTCAGAAGCCTTTCTTTCTTTCTTTTACCTAATTACGCTGGCAATAACTTGCAGTATATGTTGAATAGAAGCAGTGGAACTAAGCATTCTTTTCCTGCTCGAGATCTTAGAGGAAAAGCTAAACATCCTTCCTCATTGAGAATGCGGTTGCTCTGTTATACATGGCCTTTACTCTGTTGTGATACTTTCCTCCTATATATAATATGTTGAGAGTTGTAAAATCATAAACAGATGTTGAATTCGTTGAAGATTTTTTTTCTTTTCTCCCTGCATCTGTTGACAAGATCATGTGATTTCATCCTTTATACTATTAATATATCATGCTTTTTGATTTGTTATAGTAAACTCGTCATTGCATCCCTGGGATCAAAGTCGCTTGATCATGGTTGAATGATCATGTTAATGTGCTGCTGAGTTTGATTTGTCGATGTTTTGTTGAGAATCGTTGTATCCGTGCTCATAAGGAATATTGGCCTTACATTTTTGTTGTTGTTGTGTCCTTATCTAGTCTTTGTATCATAATCCTGGCCTAATAAAACAAATTTAGAAGGATTCCCTCTTTAATTTTTTGTGAGATTTTGAAAAGAAAATTCTTTTACTTTAAATGTATAGTAGAATTGAATATTGGACTGACATTTTAGTTGTTGTGTCCTTATCTAGTCTTTGTATCATAATCCTGGCCTAATAAAACAAATTTAGAAGGATTCCCTCTTTAATTTTTTGTGAGATTTTTGAAAAGAATTCTTTTACTTTAAATGTATAGTAGAATTCAGCAGAGAAGGCATCAAATTATAGGCTTTTCTTTGATCGGAGACTTTTTATCGCTGTTTTGATTTTATTACTGATTGTACTGGGGCATCCATAGTACCAGGGTTCTTCTGAAGCCCCACGGCCAGGGAGACCAGCCAGCTGTCAAGGTTTATATGGAGTCCAAGGTCTCTGTAGTCCACTAGAAGTGACATAGACTGCAGCTTGAACCTGCCTCACAAGGGCCATTGGTTCTTGTTTGGCTTCGGAGCAGGTCGAGGGGCTCAGTTTGGGTACTGACCTGGAGTAAGGGGCCATGGTGCTCTGCCTGGTGTTGGAGTCCAGGGCTAAGTCCTATATGTACTCTTCTTTTTCCCACCCATACGATTTCTCTGCACTGTGCTGTCTGGAGCTGAGTGAGGGAAGACATATGGGGAGTATAAAACTCCTTCCTACCCTCTTTTATAATTACTATATTATAACCAGGTACTGTGATCTCTCATCTGGCTTATTTGGCTTTTGGGAAGATATATCAATTTGAATAAATAAACACACGCATGTGAAACTATGTTTCTGTGGAGGAATAATTGCCAGAAAATACTATTCTGCCATTTTACTCTACTTTTGCTGAAATCCCAGCTTTTCATATAAAAAAAAAATCCATTTTTAAAAGAATTATTTCCCTCCTGTGTATTTTGTAATGTTATCTCCTTTTCTTCAAATAAGGATTGCCTTTCCTCTTTTACATATTTTAAGAACTTGGGAAAAGAAATATCACAGAATGATAAAGATTAGAGTATACATGCATTTAACCACACAATATGGAATACATAAATTAAATTTTCCCCTAATGCCATGAGATGCACACTGAGATATGGGATAAAATGATATCCATAGTATCTTCCATGAGGTGGATGTGTATTTTCGCTAATTCTTTATAATAGTACCAATTTTATATATTTCAAAATTGCATATCTCAAGAATTTAAGTCTCTGGGAACCAGCAGTTAGCGTAATGGCTATGTCGCTGGACTCCCACGTAGTTGACTGCGGTTCACGTCCTGGACCCAGTGGCTTAAAACTCACGCTGGGCATGTGTGCATGTGTGCCCAAGATCCCGAGAGGAGACTGGAGGAGAAGGGATTGCGGCATGACCATCCCCCCTGGGGGGTGATTTCTCGCTTTCTGTCTCTATGTCTTTCTCTCTGTCTGTCTGGCAAGCGCACGCGCCCTATAGCAAAAACCTCTCCAAAAAAAAAAAAAAAGAATGTAAAAGTCTCTTTTATATACCTTGGATTAAAATGTCCAAAAAAATTTTAATAGAAAGGAAACAGAATAGATTTCTTATTTATCGGAGGAGGATAACCAGAAACTCATCTATGTAAATATCAAATGGGTTACTAAGTTTCCCCCTCCCACAGTTAAAAGGAAAGGCACTGAGTATGCCATATCTTCAGAGATTGAAAAGATCCTTCCAAAGAGTGTCTTGATTTTGGATTTTTAATAGAAATTTTCAACATTTTCCCTCGCAGTTACCATGAGGAGGCCGTTACTCTTTATTTTAGTAGTTACTGTTCTTCTGCTCTGTATTGCTCTATAGGAAAAAACAAACAAGCAAAACAAACAAAAAAAAACCAGAAAACACAGAATTTGGCCCACCTTTTCTTATTATTCTGGCTTTTTAGGACTAATGCTCTCTGCATTAATTGAAACTTCCTTTACTAAATAATGTGGGACTACCTATCAGTGGTTTTGTAATAAAAACCAAAGAATTTTATAGTACTTTATTCAAATATTACTATAATAAATGATAAAAACAGATGTCCTTTTTACTCTTCTTCTAGCTGGTTTTAAAAAATTACTCTAGGATGGGCCACTAGGTGAAATAGTGGTTAAGGCTCTGGACTCCCACATGTCCAACCACAGTTTGAGTTCTGGATCTGGTAACTTAAAATTCACATTGGGCATATATGTATGCATGCCCAAAGTCCCAGGGGGAGAATGGAGGAGAAGGAATTGTGTGCACGGCCATCCATCCCAGGGTGTGATTTCTTACTTTTCCTCTCACTGTCTCTGTCTTTCTGGAATGCATGAAATCCCATGGCAATAATAATAACTAAAAATAAATTATCTGAATAGCAAAAGGTTGGAGCCTCCTTGGGGACTCCAGACAGCTTCCTTGACTCTTCCTTGGGAAATACTCCCTAGAAACTGCTAGACCCCCCACAAGCAGACCACTGAAGTTGCCGAGCTAATAAAACCAGGTAACATTGATTACTCTGGAACCTAGCTGGAATCCCAGTCTGTGTACGACTGTGTACAGGTTCAGCATTAAGTGTGATAGAGTATTTCATATTGTTTAAATTATATCTCCCAGATAATGTGAAAATTATCTAGAAGGCAGTTTCCTGCAGTATATGTATGAGTGTAAGAATTATTTTATACTCTCAAAAAAAAAGAATTATTTTAACTTTTTATTTATTTATTTATTTTTAATTTGACCAGAGTAAGAGACAGAGAGGGAAAGTGAGAAAGTAAGCTACCAGGCCCGGTACTCAAGCCACAGTCAGGCTGTGGGAGTCCAGCGCCTTTAACCACCACCTGCTGTACGCCCCCCCTTTTCTTTAATAAGTAACAACTCTTTGAGAAATGATTTCTACTTTGAAGTCATATGGAGGAAAAGATGTATTTGCACTTATAATTTTCCTAATAAAGATCTGTTTTCAAATGTAAAGGAAATAAATTACCTTAGGAGAAAGTGGCCAATATTGAATTCAGGAAAACATATACAAAAGAAATATGGATCTAGGGACCAGCAGCGTAATAGCTATGTCGCTGGACTCCCACATAGTCGACTGTGGTTCGAGTCCCGGACCCGGTGGCTTAAACTCACACTGGGCGCGTGTGTGCATGCTCCAGATCACGAGCGGGAAATGGCGGCGAAGGGCTTGTGGCATGGCATGGCCATCTGGGGGGCAACTTCTCGCTTTCTGTCTCTTTGTCTCTCTCTGGCGAGTGCACACACCCTATAGCAAAAACCTCTCAAAAAAAAAAAGAAATATGGATCTATAAAGAAAGATGGATTCAGATAGAGTACTTCCAACAGTAAGTGGAAGTAAGTAAGCATTTTTTGACGCAAGAAGTAGCCAAAGTGGGATCAGCAGATGGTGTAATGATTAGGGCACTAGTCTCCCATGTAGCCAATTGCAGTTCGAGTCCCAGACCTGGTAGCTTAAACTCACATCGGGAATGTGTGCATGTGTGCCTAAGATCCCGAGAGGAGAATGGAGGAGAAGGGATTGTGGCATGGCCATCCCCTCTGGGGGATGATTTCTCACTTTCTGTCTCTGTCTCTTGCTGTCTTTCTGGTGAGCACATGCGCCCTGTAGCAAAAACCTCTTCAAAAAAAAGAAGTAGGCAAAGCACAGAATTTCAGGAAGAACAACTTTTAATGGTTGAAACCAGACTTTCTGAGGTAACAATGAAAGCAAGAAATATTATCCACTAATGCACATTCTATTCTCGGTGATCTTCCATATAATAATTTCTTTATTACAGTTTATATCTCTTAATACTAGATCAGCAGTCTGATGTTGCCAGGCTTAAGTTACAACTGAGTAGAAAGACCAAAATCTACTCAGATTTCCAGAAGAGCTGCAGAACATGGAAAAACAAGTCTTTAAAATATGAAGAGATAGATGTGCTAAAAATAATGTCCACTCTCATGATCAGTGATAAAAAATATAAACCCATTGTTATACAGAAAGAAAATGGTTACAATGTCTATTGTTGTAGAAAGGATGCCACAGAGAAAGAAACTTAACATATAACAATAACTCACAAGCCAGTCATTTATTTCCATTCATAAAATGTCTTTGAAAATATTTGGTGCCCAGAAAATGCACGGTGCTGATGGTCCTGAGGTCTGTTTTTTGCAATTGAACAGGAACACTCCAAAGGTGATGGTGTTTTCCCCTTGATCAGGAAGACAAGAGCTCAGTGCCCAGGATTTGTTGTGAACATCCACTCTGCCTGCTGTATTTGCTGCTACAGAACCTGTTAGGAAGTTGGAATCAACTGAAAACAATTGGTTCATGTTTGAGCCGAGTCTTGTAGAAACTGAAATCAATTCAATTGATGCATTTTAAAAGATGCTGGGTTTTGTTCGAAGTATGGATTTTAAGGACATCTGGTAAATCCTTTTGAAATGTGCTGGTACTTAGTGCAAAAAAAAAAAAATTGAAAAAAAAAAAAAGCCACCATTTCCTCAACTAAAAGATAAGGTGTGTTTTGAAAAAATAAAGCATATTCAATCTTCATTTTGTGGATCAATATTACCAAAAAAAAAAAAAAAAAAATTGAAAAAAAAAAAAGCCACCATTTCCTCAACTAAAAGATAAGGTGTGTTTTGAAAAAATAAAGCATATTCAATCTTCATTTTGTGGATCAATATTACCAAAAGTCCTGACATAGCCGTTGCATAAGTGTAGACTTTCTTGCAGCCTGTAGAGGAGAAGAAATGTTGCTGCATATTAGGAAGCAGTGGAAACATGTCTCCATTCAAGATGGATACATGGAAGGCTGCTTCCCTACTGGCAAAAGCAGCCATACCAGAAAAGAATTGTTAGCTTATTAAATCTTCTCTGGATATGCATTTCTATACCATTCACACCATCTTCCATTTACAGGAGTATGTAATACTATTTTCAGAAGGGACATTCGTTTATTCTCCTTGTGATCCTCTGAGTAAAATCATATTTTAGATCTACCAACTTATATTTCATTCTCTCTTATTTTTTAATTGTTCACAAATCTATTTTTTATTATTATTATTATTCCCAGAGGGTTTTTTGCCTTAGGGTGCTAGCACTAACCAGAAAGAGAAACCGTGAGAGGGAAAGTGAGAAATCACCACCCCCACAAGGGAGAGTGGCCCCACTGCAATCCCTTCTCCATTTTCCTCTTGGAATCTTGGGCACACACGCACAGGCGCCTGGGGTGATTTTCAAGCCACCAGATGCAGGACATGAACAATGGTCAGCCAAATGGGAGTCCAGCGACATAACCACCACGCCATCTGCTGGTCCCCACTGATCTTCTTAAAGACATAACTTATAGAATATTCAAAACTGATGTTTATTTAGTTAAATCTACATCTCCTGTAATTCTTGTAAATATAGTAAATTGAGTAATTTACAAAGAAAAAATTTTCTATTTATAAGAAAAAAATATAGTTTTACAAAGGTAGTGGGGCCAGCAGGTGGCATGGCGGTTAAGGTGCTAGATTTCCACAGGGCCAACTGCAGTTCAAGTTCCAGACGTGGTTGCTTGAGACTCACACCAGGCATGTGTGTGTGCATGCCCAAAATCCCAAGAGGAGAATGGAGGAGAAGGCATTGCAGCATGGCCATTCCCCGTGGGGGGTGTTTTCTCACTTTGTCTCTGTCTCTGTGTCTCCAGCAAGTGTACATGCCCTGTAGCAAAAATCTCTCTCTAAAATATAAATAAATAAAGGGTAGTAATTTTTCCTCATAACAGTTATATTTTCTGACAAAGGCACTCTGGAAACTTTAAGTTCTTCACCATAATTTAGTTACATATGAACCCAAGGAATAGAACATCCAGGGTTCATTATGCCATAATGAAATCTATCATGTAGTTTCAACGTAGAATCCTCAGTGGGAAAAAGTTATGATTACTATAATTCCTTTTGAAAAGCATGTTTTCCCAACATAACAAGTTATTTGTTATTTTGTTTGACTTTTCTTTAGATGATCTTTTTAATATATTATAGAAATTGTCATGTGAATATTTTTATTTCATCAGAAATTGTTTGCTACTGGGCTGATGACAGGTATTAAATTTATTATAAAGCAAATATTTTAGATTACATTTTCAACACATTCTGCCCAAACAGACTGTAGGCAGCACTGTTTAGTGCTTTGTCATTGTTGTTGTTAGTAAATAGTGGCAGATATAATAAAACTAGGTTGTCTCCCCAGCACAAACTTTTACTCTCAAAAAAAAAAATTGATCTCAAAAACCTAGTTGTTTTTTTTTTTTTTTTCAAAAATGATCAATTTGATGGATTCACACTGTGATCAGGCAATTTTACATCTGTTAAAATGTGTGAAGTCTATAATCCTTCTCCAGAAGACAGAAGGAGCTGATGAATCCTGGCTATCATTAAATTGTATTAGACATTAAATGTATAGCTCACTTCGTCCTAGTACGTAGCAAAAGCTCAACAAACATTAATTACCATCTATGACAAGCCCAAAGTTTCTATTTAAGACACTTGATAGTCAATATTCTGTAGAAGCAGAACAAAAAAACTTGTTTTGAAGTTGTGATTTGCATAGCAAGCATGTCGCTTTCATATATATTATATATTTTTGAGGTGTTTTTAGAAAGTAGAGCTAATGGAAATTATGAGGGAATTGTAAAATTTTCTCTGAAAGTTCTCTCATAAAAAGATTTCCATTTAGGGAAGTTAGACTTAGGCACTCATTGGAGATAACGGACATTTACGTCTGAAGCACAGAGTCCTCAACCCCTCTGCAACATTGCCAAGACTCTGAAATGTGCTCACATTTACCGGGGTTTTCCTATAACTGCTGAATGATTTGGTATGCTAATTTCTTCTATTTTCTTAAGTCATTATATTCAAATTTTAGACCATGATATTTAATTGTTCATCAGGAGTTTATACTAAATATCTAAGAATCGACATCCTGGATTTAGATGACTTGGCCAGCATATCTACAGGCAGTAATCCCATTTTTATATTAATATATTATCTTTATTTTATAAATCTTTACGGTGGTTTTTAAATAGTGTATTTTCATATTGATCTCTATCTTTTGTTTCTTATTCAGTTTTCTTTCCCTTGTCAATTTTACTCTCTTCACGATTTAAACTTACATAAGCTTTCTTAGTGACACATGATCTATTTGTCATTTTAAAGGAATTAACTAGCTATAAATAAGCAAGAAATGAACCAATCAGAATTTTTGACAAAAGGTATTGAGTTGTCAGAATAGTCATGACATATTTTTTCTGCTTTTCTTTTAAAAAAAATGAGTCATGACCTTCCTGACAACCCAATATATTTGTGGTACTTTTATGAAGGTAACAGTTACATCTATTTTTATTTTCATTCTTCCCCAAATTAAAAATAAAATTGGCTGATCTCTTGTTATTCACAGGTTTTATCTACTCATTCAGCCTTCATTTGTGTCTTAACTTATATTAAACACCTCAAAAGTTGGAGGATGTATTTTTAAAAATGATAGTTATCTAGACATGTTCAGAAATGTGAGTGGCCTAATATATAACCACTCTTTGATAAAATTAAAATAAGTAATTATATCATTATTTAAGTAACACTTTTTTTAGTATATACTTACTTATTTTACATTCTTTGACTTGCACGCACAGTATGAAATCATAAAAGCAACAAACATCACCACACCAACACTGAGGAGGACCATTTCTACCAGGCCAAGAAGGCTTATTTTTCCAGTCACTTTATTTCTAAACATTTCGGCTTTCGCATCTCCAATGGTACCAGTCTGTAATCAAATTAGTAATTAGCATTATTTTGGTAAATTAGTGAAGCAAAATACTCATACCCTCCAATTATGTATCATCCTTTTCTCCAAACACTTAGACAAGTCAATGATCCTTTGCATAGTAAAGAAAATAGTAAGTGCCAAGTTAGACTAAAATATAATCCCCTTCCTTGTAAATATGCTTTACAGTTTTCGACATAGTACTAGGTTTCATTAGCTCTTCAGAGTTGTCTGAAACATTTCACAATTTTCCAAGTACTATTTTTCAGTGACAGGAAATGACAAGGTTCAACAGTTTCAACTGCACTAAAGGTTTATGCAATGCATTTCCTAATTCTGTCATTAATCAATTCAGTGGTTTATACCAAAAACAGGTTTTTCAGGGGCTGGCCATTTAGTACAGAAGTTATAGTAGCTAGATCCCACATGACCCACCATGGTTTGAATCCCAGCCCCAGTGGTTGGAAAAAATATGCCAGGCCCATCAGTATTCCTGCCTAAAAGTCTTGACTGGAAAAAGGAATAGAGAAAAAGGGAGTGTTGTATGACCACACCTCACTGAGGGATGCTCTGTTTTTCTAGTGAGCAAACATGCCCTCTGGTAATTTAAAATGAGATAGCATGGCACATGATAGAATAAAATGCCTATGCCTACGCTAATCCGGCCTCTATAAGCACTGTAATATTTAGTGAGTTCTGGTTTACTTGGAACTGCATGTATACATACAATGACTAAAATTAAAATACCTCATTAAGCCAAAGGATAGGCACCAGATAGTTCTTCTTTAGTCCCTTTAATGCCCTGTGATATACATTGACAATAATTAGAAAATGTATACCAATTTGTTCATACACATATAACAGACATTTTAGGAATTGCTAGTACAAATAAAGGTTCAGGAATCAGTTGTTCTTGTATATTAGTTAAGTTTCTTAATTTTGTTCTCTATAATTCATCATTGAAATTTTAATATAGATGTTTCTCAGACTTCACTCACGAATATTTCTAATTCAGCTTTCTGACTTTCTCTAAACTCACACTTTTTCTTTTAACAACTTCTACCCAGTAAAGTAAAATATGTTTTCTAGAAACTGTATTAGGAATAATTGGACACCTAGTAAAATAAGATACTACTGCATACTCAAAAACATTCCAAAATATGTGTAAATAACATGCTAATAAACATTAGATATGATTCTAAATTACAAATGTAAGTTATCATAATCACTTATTAGTTACCATTGAATTATATTAGGGCAAAAAGTTGTTCACATTCTATTTACTTTAATAGTTTTATATACATTCTTAAAATAAAATTCTACAAGTTATAAAAAGAGACTTACTCAATTTTTTTTGCTGGCTTGACCAATATGTTGACCTGTAGCCGTTTTGCAAATTGTAAGGTGAATCCAGTTATCTAAAGAGAGAATAAACTAAAATAATTACCAGCTTCTTTTCAAATATTCATTCAGAATACATAGAATTTATTTTTATTATATTAGTTCTTTCAAAAAATATGAAACAGCCAGACCTGAAACTTGTAAAAATCAATTAATTAATTGGACCTATTAAATATATGTATATATAACTATTATATAGTTTAATTACATATATATGTATGTACATACCACATCCACAGACTTATATATTATATACACACATAAACACAATTTCTTTGCCTAACTTTATGTCAAGGGTTTAGTTAGATTTGTAATATTTACCTAAATGGTTTTGAGGACATCAACACCAGCAGCAATAACAAAATTTCAGAGCTCAGACAGTTGATTTTTGAACTATACATGATCAAATATATATTAAGACAAAATTTATGAATTATCAGTTTAAACTTAAACATGGCTACTAAAATTTTGGAATTTCACTCAACTTTTGAAAATGAGAATATTAAAATAGTTTAAACAGTAAAACGGTGGTGCTAGAACAATTTTGATAGACTATTTTGATGCTAAATATAATAAATATTACCCTGAACTTATATATACGGATAAAATCTCTTTTACTCCCTCATAGCATACAGTGACTCTAAATATAAGTACCATATACGGACAAACAGTAATTATATAAAACTGTTTTCAATCAATTTGTATTCTTTACTTATGGATAATTAAAAAGGCTTATAGGGCCAGTCCTGTGGCACAGAAGTTAGGCACCACACAGAGAAAATTGGATTCCACATAGAAGACCAGAGTCCCAAACCTGTCTTCACTTGTTTGATACTGGGCTTGCACACATATGCCCAGGATCCTGACAAGGTGGGGAATTGCAGGGAAAAGGATTGCCGTTGGGAGGTGCTTTCTCTCCCATGTACACACATCTAGTCTATATTATGAATAAAAATAAACTTTAAAGAGACTTATAAAGATCCATTTGGAGGCCAGATGGTAACAAAGGTGCAGTGGTAACAAAACTGGACCAGTATGAGAAGGTTCCCAGTTCACATCCCGCAGCCTTCCTGTAACACCAAGGATCATGCACATACCCATGACCCAGGCTTGTTGGGGCTGGAGGCGGTTCACAACTCTGTTACGGTGCACGTGTCTCTCTCTTTCATTGAAGAAATAAACTTAGGGAAAAAAATCCATATGCTAAAACTATCATTTTTCTTTGCATTTCATAAGCAGTAATAGGAAGAAATCAATATAGTTTTCCCTGACAGAAAGTTTTAGTAATTTAATAAAAACATGATTCAATAAATATAGCCAGTAAGTATGAATGACAAGATTATCTTTTCATTCATTTTTAAAAGAAAACATTAACCAAATCGGATCAATAATATATTTGCTTACAGGTTCCACATCCAAGTATGTGCTATGTTCTTCTTCATTTGGATTCAAACCTTCAATAAGTTCACCAATTTCAGGACTTGCATGTAGAAAATGAGGAAGTGAAATGTACACAGGTTTTCCTGAAATAAGTTTTAAAAGTCAATTGGGAATAAATCACTTTCTTTATCTAACATATCACTCAAATAATATTTCCTTGAAAAAAAATTCTCAGATTAAAAAAAATACATAGTTTGATTTGAATACTGATTAGGAAATGAGGGTTGAGAAGAATTTTAGCATAAGATCCTAAATATACAAAGTATAACACAAAAATATGATATACAATTCTGCATCATTCTATTAAGCAAATGTATTAATTGTCAGTATGTAAAGTTTAGCTGCTGAACACAAAGTTCAATAATGTATGCTCATGTTTCAAGTAGTAATATGTCTTTGAAGTGAAAATTAATTTCTCAAAAAGTGGGTTTTTTTTCTTTTTGTTCTTTATCTACACCCTCTTCAGTATTAGGAATATGAGCATGATAAAACACACACCAAATTACGTGTTTGCCAATTCCTGTTTTAGAGACATACTGGAAATATTTATTTTCATTTACCATTTTTAGAGAAAAGAAATCTAGAACAATAGCAGATGATAATTTAGGAGGATCAATAATATTCTGGAGGGACCAGCAGTGAGCCTAATGGCTATGTCACTGGACTCCCATGTAGTTGACTACGGTTTGAGTCCCAGACCCGGTGGCTTAAACTCACGCCAGGCACGTGTGTATGCATGCCCAAGATCCAGAGAGGAGAATGAAGGAGAAGGGATTGCAGTGTGGCCATCCCCACTGGGGGTAGTGGGGGGAAGATTTTTCACTTTCTGTCTCTCTGTCTCTCTCTGACTTTCTGGCGAGTGCACCCACCCTATAGCAAAAATCTCTCAATATATATATATATATATATTTTAAAGCAAACTTTAAAACAGCATAGGAAAACACTGGTGCAGTTTTGCCTAAAGGTAATTATTTTTGGCAACACTAAAATACAATTTGAACCTGAAAAACAATACAAAATTAACCCTAACAATTGCTGCCATCTGCTGTTATTACTTCCTTTAATTTCAAGTTTCAGTGAAAAGGAATTTTTGGCCAAGGTTATAATAAGGACCATCATACTAAGAATATTTGCTCACCTTCTTTACATTTGCCAATGTCTAGCACACCATACAGTGTACAATTTTTTGAAATAATTTTTTCTGTGCAGAAACAATGATTGTCTGGATTTTGAAGTGGAGATGCAAAGGCGTTGGCTGGAAGGACAAATCTATACACAGGGATTCCTTTCAGATTAATATCAGCTCCAAATACAGCATAGATAGACCTAAACACACACACACACACACACACACGCACACACACACACACAGAAAAATATCTTTGAAGAAAGAAACAAAAAACAACTTCATTCTAGGAATTGGAACTGCATTCTAGAGATGTTTTTGCTTCAACCTAAAAAGTCAATACTTTGATTAGAATTCTGGATTATCATTTCAACCTTAAGGAAAAAAAATTCTTATAAAATTATAACATACTAAAACTAGATTCCTGAGAGTAAACTATTCTTACCTTTGTTCTCAAAATCTTCTAAGGACAAGTTTTGCTTATGAACTACCATACAGTATTTATACTGAAAATACTTCTCATAGGTAATTTCTTCTACAGGTTAAGTATGAGGCAACGGAGAGGAGGGCTTCAAAAGTTCATAGAAAATTCGTATTATGAAAAAACTATGGATGAACTTCTAATTAAAACATTTAACAGACACAAAATTAATTATCTGTTGATGATAATGTGTGTGATAATATCTTTGACTTGATTGATATGTACTGCATTCCCACTGGGAAAAAAACATGCTGTAATTAACTGTAAATTTTTAAAGTGTAAAAAAAAAAACTTATATTTTAATCCATTTTCCACAGACTTTTTGAAGTCTCCTAATATTTATGTAACTTCCTTCAAATTGTTTATTTGTACTCAATTTAAACTAAACAAACATGAAGCTTTTGTCTTTCAGAACTTACTCCTAGGAAGAGGAGTCACTCACTGGCTGGGGTATGTGCATGTGCACACCTCATACAACTTGGTGGTTTCCAGTAAACACCCTGACCTGGGCAATACGCTAGGGCTCAATACACTTTCCTTCCAAATTCCTCAGTAACCCTCTGTGAACAAACATGACTTGCTTCAATTTTACCAATAAGAAAAAAAAAGATTCAGAGATATTAAATGCTTATCCCAATCACCCAGCCTCAGGTTAGGGTGAAGGTGAAAGGGTAGCAGCATGGGATCCAGTGCTTGTGTGGTATCTACTGGGCCCCATTGACTTGGAGAGATGGCACTGTGGCAGGAGAGCGCATTCAACACGCTGCTCTGTGACAGTTGCATCATCTTCTCTAGGTTATCTTTAGAAAGACTAGGCATGCCATTCTATATTTATTAAATATACTATTGGTCTAGTAAAAAGATGAAAAGATAGTTCTTATTTAGGCAAATAAAATGATTTGTATTATAAAAAGCTGAAGGTCATAGAAGGATATTTTGTAGAGTTAATAAACAGTGTAAATTCCATACTTATTTTTAAGACATTTCCCTGAAACCAGCAGATGGCATAATGGTTATGTCACTGGACCCATGGTCAAAATCTCAAGAGGAGAATGGAGGAGGAAGGATTATGGTGTGGGCATATCACCTGGGGAGTAATTTCTGGCTTTCTGTCTCTCTATCTCTTTCTGTCTCTCTGACAAGAACACATGATCTATAGAAAAAAAATCTCTCCAAAAGAATAAAAAAAAAAAAAAAAGAAAGAAAAAGAATCCCTAAATATATTTTATTTTTCTAAAACAATATGATTATTAAGTAAGAGTTTCTTGGTCCATATGTTGTCACTTGTAAAGAAAATTCTGATTCAAAGACACATGTCAGTACTCTTACCTGCAAATGTCAGAGGAAAAGAATTGCAAAACCCGGGTCTTCTCAATAAAAGGTGGAAATGAGGCTGCATCTGTTTAAAAATAAGTCATTGTCAAACAATTAGACATAACGCGTGTTCTAGAAAAATTTAGAAATTTTATTCAGTGTGGTCAATAGAAATATAATACAAACTATGCATGTAATTTAAAAATTATCTAGTAGTCACGTTAAAAGTAAGTAAAAAGAAATAGGTAGGGCCAGCAGGTGACAGGGAGATTAAGGTGCTAGATTCCACGTGGCCAACTGCAGTTTGAGTCCTGGACTTGGCAGCTTGCTTTCTCACTTTCCTTCTCTTTCTCTGGTGAGCACATGTGCCCCACAGCAAATTAAAATAATAATAATAATAATAGATAAAATTAAGTAAATATTTTTTAAAAAGATATTTATTTAACACAATATATCCAAAATATCAATATTTCAAAATGTATTCAATTAAAAAACAAGATAATTTACATTCTTAAAATCTAGTGTGTGTTTTCACTTACAGCACTTTTCTATTTATGCTAGCCACATTTCAAAGTATCTAATAGCCACTATGGTAGCAGCTACCATATTAAATAATGAATCTGCATACTATAGTCCTTCATTGGTATAAAATAAACATTTTTAAAAAATGGTAAAATCAGACATTGTTAAAGCTGAGATTATGTTTGCTTTTTTGAAATACCCCAGGGCAAGTTGGTTAAGGCACTGGACTCCCACATGATCGACCATGCTTTGAGTCCCAGACCAGGTGGCTTGAAAATTCTGCTGGATATGTGTGCTCAAAATTCCGAATGGAACCTGGAAGGTGAGGGATTCAGTATAGCCATCCCCTCTGGGGTTTGGTTGCCTACTTTCCCTTTCTCTGCTTTTCTCCAGAGGGAACATGTACCCTATGGCAAAAACCCTAGAGTGGGGGAAAAAAAAATATTGCACCCCATCAGTCGACAAGCACTATTCTTATTATAAATTTCACTTAGAACTCCTGCTATAACTCCTGTTCTTATTTTTAATAATGGCTCATGCATCTGCCCTAATACCTGATTAATATGTATTTTTTTTTTGGAAAAGTTTTCACCATAGGGTGTGTGTACTCTCCAGACAGACAGAGAGACACATAGAGACAGAAAGCGAGAAATCACCCCCCTAGGGGATGGGCACACTGCAATCCCTTCTCCTCCATTCTCCTCTTGGGATCTTAGGCATGCATGCACACGCGCCCAGCGTGAGTTTTAAGCCACCGGGTCCGGGACGCGAACCGCGGTCGACCACGTGGGAGTCCAGCGACATAGCCATTACACTAACCGCCGGTTCCCGCCTGATTAATATTTTTTTAAAAAAACAATTTACTAAACTTCTCTCGCTAAAAATTTCCTGCAAATGTTCAGAAAACATATCTGTCATACGTGAAAAAAAACGTATTTATTGAGTCTACTGAATGTCTACCACAGCTATTATCTCTGGCACACATTGGGTATATGAAGAAACAACTAGTAACTCCTCAATTTGATCCTCAAATAAATTAAATATCACCAATACAAGCCACCACTGAATATGTGTTTAAAATGGTAAGACCCATTCTTTTTTTTTTTTTTTTTTAGAGGTTTTTCTATAGGGCGCGTGCACTCGCCAGACAGACAGAGAGAGACAGAGAGACAGAAAGCAAGAAATCACCCCCCAGGGGGGATGGTCACACCGCAATCCCTTCTCCTCCATTCTCCTCTCGGGATCTTGGGCATGCACGCACACGCACCTGGCGAGAGTTTTAAGCCACCGGGTCCGGGATGTGAACTGCAGTCAACTACATGGGAGTCCAGCGACATAGCCATTATGCTAACTGCTGGTCCCTCCCATTCTTTACTTAGGTATTACAGGTTGTTTTTCCATCAAGTGTTTCAACCTGTGACTTTACCTTTCATTCACACTTCTGTAATTAGGAAAATATCACGAGACTACAGTAATCTTGTAACCGCCATTTAATTCTACCATTCTACCATTAAAGTGGAGCTTATATTCCACATAGAGGTCCCTGTATAGCCATTACCTACAACTATCCTCCCAGTACCTTAACAATGAAAATGCAATGAAACTTAAAAAAACTTACCTGAAATATCACTAAAGATTATGTCATAATTATACCCAGAAATTACCACAGGTAATGACCACAAGGTAACTGAAATTAGCAGGGCTTTTGATTTTTTTTTTTTTCATTGAAAGATACAATCTAAATATACATCAACATTTTCATTTTCTGTTTTTCAAATGTAATGAAGTAGGTAAAAGATGCACTTCTAGATCAGGATGAAAACACCTTGGATCTTTTCTCTTTCATTTATCTCTTCTCCTTCGTGCTGTAATTACTGTCAGTGGACTGCCCCCTTCCTTGAACTACCTACTTCTCTTCCTAATTTGAGTTACTTCTGTCTTCTTAGATATTTTTAAGCTCATATCCAGTGCTCATGTATTTACATTATAGTCCCTAATAAATCCTCTACCTCTTCTTGTCAAACTTATCTACCCCCCAGGGACCAGCAGTTAGCGTAATGGCTATGTCGCTGGACTCCCATGTAGTTGACTGCAGTTCACGTCTCGGACCCGGTGGCTTAAAACGCATGCCAGGTGCATGTGTGTGCGTGCCCAAGATCCTGAGAGGAGAACGGAAGAGAGGGGATTGGGGCGTGGCCATCCCCCCCTGGGGGGTGATTTCTCGCTTTCTGTCTCTCTGTCTCTGTTTGTCTGTCTGGTGAGCCCACATGCCCTATTGCAGAAACTTTTCCCTCCCCCCCAAAAAAAACTTATCTACCCCTAAGCTTTGGAAATAAATGTTTAAAATGTGTATGTGTATATATGTATGTGTGTATACACACACACACACATATATATATATATGCACACAAAATGGTTTCATAACAAGTACACGTCAATTCAATTCTGTTTCAAAATAATGATTAAGCATCAAAAGTATGCACTTTCCGTTTTTAAATAAATGTCTTGTAAGCAAAGATACTTTATGGTCTTATCCTGATTCTGCTGTAAATATTCTTTTCAGAGTTCCAGATTACCTAGGTTGAAGTGTACCTCATGTTTACTACAGTGTAATTAACAACATTCTACTCTGGTGCTTTCAAAAAAGAAATAAAACAAGTATATATATATATATATATATATACACACACACATATAAAGATAGATAGATGATAGATAGATAGATATTCTCAAGGTTTTAAAGAATACTTTCATATTTAAAAGCAGTACAGTGTGGTTTTTCTCTATATCTAAGGACTAGGCATTATGCTATGAAATGACTAGAGTTAGCAGTACCGAGGCACTTAACAATTTATTTGCAGTAATGCTTTACTTAGAAATTTCTTCACTTGGGACCAGCAGTTAGCTGGTCTCCCATGTTGAGAGAACTGAACTATGTTGCTGAACTCCCACGTAGTCAGCCGCGGTTTGAGTCCCGGACCTGGTGGCTTAAACTCATGCTGGGCAGGAGCTTAAACTCTTGTGTGCCCAAGATCCCGAGGAGAATGGAGGAGAAGGGATTGCAGTGTGGCCATCCCCCCTGGAGGGTGATTTCTCGCTTTCTGTCTCTCTGTCTCTCTCTGCCTTTCCGGCGAGTGTACTCGCCCTATAGCAAAAACCTCTCAAAAAAAAGAAATTTTTTCACTCTTTCTCATGGACTCAAAACCCTACAATGGAAGTTCAGGAGTATTTTTGCTACAAAGCAGTAAGAAATTTAAATGACCAGGCAAAACTCAATTATATGCTTGGAAAAGCAAACATTCTGTCTTACCTTTTATTTAACTTTCATAGTTTTCATTATATATATTGTCCTATAGCCTCATCCCTCATCTACTTTGTGTCATTACATATATTTTTTTCCTCACAAACTTCGTAAACACGGTGTGCCTATTTCTTGGTAGTTGAAAACTGACATCAGACGTTAATAGTATCATGGTATTTGATCCCCATTGCTTTTTAAAATCTTAATTCTTAGACTAATATGTGTATTTTCCTTTTCTTCAAGAATTAAATGCCAGAACTAACTAGATCCTAAATCTGAGGTTATAATTCTCTTTTTTCTTTATTCTGATTGAAAATACTTTCTCCTTCCTTTCTTCCTCCTTTCTTTCTTTTCAGAGGGTGTGTGCTCACCAGAGAAAGATGAAATACCCTCCCATGGGGCTTTACATGAGGGTTCAACCTCATTTAGAAGTATTGTTTTCCCTTTTGTCGTTATCTTGATTGTTTTAATTCTTTCCATTTCAAGTTGTTAACTGTAACTATTACAAAAGATTTGACTAGTAACTACTTCTCTAAGGTGTTGTGTTGGTTTGGCTTTGTAATATTTACATCTGTTGCCAGGATTGCAGTTTTTGCAAAGCAAACATTTGCTTAGTAATGCAGTTAAGAGAAAATCCGCTGTAGCTAATTTTTGGACACCTTATCACCTTAAGCATTTACTAATGCTAGGTAAAAATAAAGAGCAAATAATGTTGTGGTGATGTGAAGACAGGTAAACACATACTCAACCTTTACAACACTGGCCACATGATGATGGATTCATGGAACAAGATGGTAAGAGTTCCTGTGAATATGACCACAAAATGCATGTCCTTACCTGTGCCATTAACCATGTCACAATAACTTGGCCAATAGGAGAGATTCCTGTGGAATAAAAAGAAAGAAAATGATCAAACATTCTCATTTTAAGAGTACCTTTCCCTTATTACTTTTTGCTATTATGATTTGATAATTCTCTAATAAAGATTAGATGTGACAACGGCTACTTAAGAAATGTTCCAATTCATATGATCCATGTTTTCTTTTACGTTTTAATCTTATTGCAATAAATTAAGTGCCTGATACCATTAAGTGATCAGGTCATAAAACAACTGCCAAATGCTAAGTTAATTAGAAACAACTTGGAATATATACAGTTCTGAAAGAAAGTTTGAAAATATTTTATACTTAGGGGAAATCTATTTTTTTCCAGCAAAAAAAATGAATTATTTGATAGTCTGATAAATGCTCAGATAGAATAAGAGAAAATTATTTAAGTGGGTCACTAGTGTAAATTTAATAGGAGATTAAAGAGAGGAATGGGCAGAAAGAAAGGTAAGCAAATGTTTGGATCAATGAAAATTCAAAACCTGGACATAATTACCTTATATGGTTTTGCCTTTCTAACTCTTGTATGGACTGACATAAAAGTAGGCCAGAGCTGACTAATCAGTGCTTTGGAGTCTACTTAAGCTATATATATATTTGGAGATGAATAAAAATAACAGTAATGGGCCAGCAGGTGGTATGGAGATTACGGCTCGGGATCCCACATGGTCAGCTATGCAGTTCGTGTCCAGGACCTGGAGTCCAGAAAATCTTACTGGGCATGGGTGTATGCATGCCCCAAAGTCTGAGTAGAGACTGGAGGAGAAAGGATTTCAGAGTGGACATCCACCTGGAGGTGATTTATCACCTTCTCTCTCTCTCTCTCTCTCCTAAGCACTTGTGCTCTATATAAAAATCTATAAATAAATTAAAACTTAATAAATAACAATGAGTTTTCATTCATCTTCAGCCATTTTTTGGTGATAGGAAAAAAAAAACAAAACTATTTTTTCACAACTCTGAACATATTCCATATTCCAGTAAGATGTCTACATGAGTTGTTGTTTCTTCTTAAAATAGAGTAACTTATTAATCATGCTCATGGGGACAGTAGGTGGTTATGGTGTTGGACTCCCACATTGACAACCATGATTCAAGTACCTGACCTAGTGCCTTGAAAATCACACCGGGTGCATGTGCATGCATGCCTAAAATCCCAGGAGGAGAAAGGAGAAGGGACTGTGGTGTGGCCATGACCCTGGATGGTGATTTCTCACTTTCTCTCTCACTGTCTCTCTCTCTCTGGGGAGCACATGCTTTTTACAGCAAAACAAACAAACATACATGCCCAGTGTTGCCATGATGAATTTAATCAACGCTGTCACAATCTTAACGTAAAATTCTTATTCTAATAAGAAACACTAGAAACTGTCCTCAAAACCTCCCCATAATGTTGAAAAGGAGTGAAATGTTCATTGTTTCTCACTATGCAAACATTGATGTAACTTCTCCTAAAATGAATGTTTTCTTCCATTAGGCTTTTCCATAAATACATGTAACTATGGATTCTTAAGGGAAAAAAAAGTATTATACTAGTAAATATTTAATTGTTACATGCAACATAACATAAAAATTCAGTTTGAGGAGTAGTTACTTGTATTAATAAAAAGATGGACTCTATTTTAGTTTTGATTATTCTTTTACAGGAAAGAGCTAGTCTAAAGCACAACTATGAACTTTAAGGAAAAGAAAACAAGGCGTTTTCCTTTAGTATTTTTGTTTGGGGGGTTCTTCCTATTTTATGCATCTAATAGACTATGAATCCCTTGGATAAATAGGCAGAAGCTGGGAAACAAAATGATAGCTTTATAATCTTGTTCTTTTAACACTTCTAAAGTGGCATAATCCTTATTTTCCCATTTAATATATAAGTAGCACTGCATTTGAAACAGCAATTCTATTTTTGCATTGATAAAGGTAAAAAATGCTGAACTATCAATATAGAATGATAGTTTTGAGACTGAATGGAGAAAATCCTATAATAGCCCGTATGGATTCAATAAGTTTCCGTCTTCATTGACTTGCTTAGGTCATGCCACTAAAATGCAAAATTTTAATTTTAATTTTTTTTTTTTTTGGAGAGATTTTCACTGTAGGGCGCGTGCGCTCGCCAGACAGACAGAGAGAGACATAGAGACAGAAAGCGAGAAATCACCCCCCAGGGGGGATGGTCACGCAGCAATCCCTTCTCCTCCATTCTCCTCTCGGGATCTTGGGCACGCACGCACACGCGCCCGGCGTGAGTTTTAAGCCACCGGGTCCGGGACACGAACCGCGGTCGACTACGTGGGAGTCCAGCGACATAGCCATTACGCTAACTGCTGGTTCCCCTATTTTAATTTTTTAATTAAAATGAAAAACAACAAAATATATATGCCTACCTATTAGACAATCAGTTGATAAGTTAATTTTTTTATGTTACATTTATGGCTATCTAATTATACAGCTATACAGCAAGGCTGGATAGGCAGTAGTGATAAATAGTCCCTTAGGATTTCTTTATGTAATAAAACCTGTGCCTAAAGGTAAATCAAACCGTAAGAGGGCTGAGAGTCAACAGCTATGTGTGGGTGTGGGATGGCTAAAGGGTTAATACCTAACAGAACAGGAGTTTCCAGGGCCTAGATATAACCATGTCTGTTTCATAGGTTGGTGATGGTGCCTTACAACTTGCTAAACAAATATCCCATTTGCCTTAAAGAACCCTAGTATCAGACACACACACACACACACACACACACACACACTCACTCACTAACCAGATACTTACTTTTTACCTTTGTAAGTGTCAATTATGGCAACTTTGCTTATGTTGTCTTTTCCATTGAAAACTTTATAAACTCCATCTACGGTATTATTGTACTGAAAAGATATGTAGAAGAAAAATTACTTCTGGAACAAGTCATATTTTCCAAGTTATAAACTCTATGATTGGTTTTACGTTTTTCTGACACTGGTTATTTGTAATTATATGATATGAAATATATATGTAATAAAGTTTTCAAATTTTTGACCTTGAAAACATTTTCAAAGAATGAAATTAGAATAAGTATAGAGGCTGAAATAAGCGTAGAGACTGAGGCTAAGCAAAACATCATCAGAAGTCGACATTGTCCAAACACTAGCACTCTATAACCACTACTGCTAGTTCACTGAGGTGAGGGGACATTGAATAAAACGTATGAGAATAAGAATAGGTTTATAGAGGCATTCTAAATGTCATCATCTTTAAATATTATTTATGTAAAATTTAAAAGAATTAGATAAAGAAAAAATCATAAGTATTTGAGTTAAAATAATAATTGAATTGCTGACCTACTGAGAATTTCTACATTCAATTTCATTGATACATAACTTCATCATTCTAAACACTCTCTAAAAGCAAAGGAATAACAATGAACAGGGGACTATAATATTGACACATAGTACAAATGAAATCATAGTCAAAATTCCAGTTCAATAGTCACCATGTCCTATTTTTAATCAAAACATTAAGACAATTTAAGTACAGTACCAAGTTCACATTTCTCTAAATCTCTAAATTGCTGTCTCATGATGTTTATGGACCACTGAAAGTTCTTATTACCAAAACCAATTAAAAATACAGACTTGGGGTGACCAGTGGTTATATCACTAGACTCCTACATGGCTGACCACGGTTCAAGTACTGAACCTGGTGGCTTGAAAATTATGCCAGGCACATGTGTGCATGCATGCCCAAGATTCCAGGAGGAGAATCCAGGAAAAGGGATTTCTGCATGGCCTTTTCCCTTTTCAGTATGGGGAGTGATCTCACTTTCCCTCTCTTTGTCTCTCTTTCCAGCCACTCCCCTTCCCCAGCACAAGTGCCCTAAGGCCAATACTTCAGCCAAAAAAAAAAAAAAAAAAAAAAGGATTTTTGACTAATTAGTCTCCACACATGCAAATTTAGGCCTTACAATTTTAGCACCAAACAAATCTGTAAGATTTTTTTTTTTTTTAGAGAAGAAGGAATGATCCGTAAATACATTTAACATTAATAAAATTGTGGTATTCAACTTAATTTTGTGAAAAAGAAGTATCAAAACCAAAAATAGTGTCAAAAGATTTACATTTAAAAACTAATTTTGACAAATTGGTAACTATAAAAGAGTAGAAATATTAAGTCTCAGTCGCTTAACTTTACATTTAACCAAATTCACATAAATTTCTCAACTAGAAAAGCTAAAGCCATATGAGATAAGGATTTTTTGTTTATTTAGTTAGGATATATATTCCTAGATAAACAATTGGGCTAAGGTACTAAGTTGCAAAATGATACCCTACCAAAGTCATTGGACTTATCCAATTAAAATGAAGCAGTATCACCATTCGTATTTGGTACTTACGGGATAAAACACGCCAATGGTGGTAGTAATAGGATATGGAACTAAACTCAAGAATGGGTCTGTATAGCCCCACAACAGTTCCTTCACAGTTCTGACTTGGAACATGGAAGATTTTGACTTTTTGATAAGTGAATTGAGTACCACTTGGACAAATGCATTTGGATAGAGATGAGGTGCAGCCTACAAAAAGAAAAAAAAAATCATTGGTTAAGGTACTAATACAATATCAGATTTTGACAAATAAATGTATTAAATACTAAAATAGTTAATAAAAATGTCCCTTAACTGTATCTTTAATATTCCTGCCGAATCCTGTCAAGATTAAAAGTACAATATGTCTAATCTGAGTGGTTTCATTTCTGTCTCAATGCCAAGCACAAGAAGATATTCTAAATTAATCCTTTACAAAGCAAAGATGCAGTTTAAGAAAACTTCTAGTTTCATTGATATTATAATTTTATTATCTTTCCAGGTGGACATAACTCCAAAGTAACAACAAACACATTTTTATACATAAAGCAAAATAAATAAAATCTTCCAGTAATTCTAATGATGAGATTAATTTTAAACAAGCAGCATTTTTGTGTGTGTCTACTTACTGCGACAGCCAGATTGAGAACTGTGAAAGTGTCATTCTCTGTTCCCACTGAGAGTGAAGGTTCAAAAATGGCGCCATTGGGCTGTACAAAAGAGACTGTGTGGTCCTCAGGGTCCTGGGTTATATTTTCCTTGGCTAAATAGCGAACTCTAAAAACAAAGTAAACATAATTATTTCATATGAACACTAGATCTCAAATTGCATTCATTAATTGAACAAATGTTATTTGAGCATATAGAATATGCCCGAAATTATGTTAAACAAGGACAGTAAAGTGATAAATATGCCAATTCTGGGTTTGTAGGACATTAACTAAAAAGGATTTTAAACTTGCAAACAGGAAATTAGAATATTAGGGAAGAAGTAATATGTGTTATAATGGGAGCTTGCAGAGTTCACAGGAAAATAGAACAGACAGAAATCCAAGCTTGAGGCGTTCATGGTAGGGGTAAGGTCAAGACACATTTTGGGACCAATTTCAAGTAAGTGATCTACATAACAAATAGAAGTTTAGTTAGGTAAAGTAGGGCAGCCAGATAAGAAAAAGGTTAGGGAAATGCAAATATTTGAGTGTGGTTGAATTACAGAGTGAAAGTAGGGAGTGGTGGAAAGTAGTCTCTGAAATAAGCAAGATGTCAAATATGGAAGGATTGTGTCCTATACTCAACTAACAGACTTTAACCTGAGGGAAGAAGGAGACAGTAGAGAGGGTTAAGTTTGAGAATATTAAGAGCATGTTTTCTTACAGTAAAGCATTTCAAGTACATAGCCTATCTAGGACAGCCTTTTCTTTTAAATTTTTTTTCCTCAGTACTTTGATTAGAATTAGAAATAATAGAATATACTTTCCATTTTTAAGGGCTAGAGAACAACTCTCTTGTCTTACCCCTGTATATTGAATTTTTCTTATTTTTAAACTCATAGGTCTAACCTCTCTAGGCCTCAGAGTTATCTACTACTTTTTTAGCAATGTGACGATTTGAAGGATGATTATTATTGAGAAAAATATTTTTGCAATTATAAGACATTCACTGAGACAAAAGCAGATAGATATCATTCATTGTCTTATATATTTGAATGTCTACTATGTGAGTTTAATAGATAACTAAGGTAAAGACTAAAAAACATGGGAGTGAAATATCAAGAAAAATACTTTTAAACTATAATAATAATATAAATTTCTATGAGGTAAGAATTATGAATGTTCTGTATTCCCAAGCACAAGGCCTGCTACATGGTGAGTTCTCAATAAATAAATAAATAAATAAGTACTTATTTATTTATTTATTTTTAGAGAGGTCTTTTGTTTTTGTTTTTTCTGTTTTTTTTTGCTCTATGGTGTGTGCATTTGTCAGAGAGACAGAGAGACAGAAAGCAAGAAATCACCCCCCCAGAGTGGATGGCCACGCCTCAATCCCTTCTCCTTCATTCTCTTCTAGGGACTTTGGGCACACACAGACATGTACCCTGTGTGAAGCTTAAATTGCCTGGATGGGGACTCAGACCATGGTCAACTGTGAGGGAGTCCAGCGATGTAACCATTATGTCACCTACTGGTCCCTTCAATAAATATTTTAAATGAATAAATAAATAAAATTTTCTTTTAAAATATGATTAAGATATGAGTACAGATACATTTTATTTTTAAGATATTTTAATATAATCTATCAAAGTTTTATTATTTATTTCACTTGTAGGTCTGTAGACATCTAAAAAACATCAAAATCTGAAACTGCACCAGGACAGTCAATTACTTACAGTGTCTTTCATGATGGATAACTATAGTATAAAATTGAAGTAAATATTATTAATATTCTTAATTGAATCACTTTAATTTTCAGGAATATTTATTAACATATCATTGAAACAGGAGCAAAAAAATTGTGACCCAAATTTGACATTTTTCCATTGTACTTACAATGTTTCACCAGTAGATGGCAGTCACTTAGAAAACATTCTTAAACTGAGCCCTGCTTTCAGAATGTGCTTTTGAAAAGAACATACGCACTCAATTTTTTGTTGAAATATTAGATTGTAAACAAGTTTTGGGATGAGTTGGTTAAAAAGGTCAAAGAATGGAATTTGTCCTAGATTTTTCCCAAGGTTCTTTTTTATTCCTGCCAAGGCAAAGTAACCTAAAGTAATTTATGTTGGATCTGAAACTATTATGAAGGAATTACAGCATTTTTACAAAGCTAGTGCAGTCTGGACTATAATTAAGATTCAATCTAGAAATATTTATCCTTTGGTCCATGTCATATCTTGTCAAAGCTTCACAAAACTCAGGTTAGCAGCCATTGGGCACATAAACCTCTGGCTCTGTTTGAAGAGCGACATCCTCCTGAGGCTTCTGATTCCAGCTGCATTCAGGATATAATTTATGGGCTAACATATTTAGCTCAACACATACTCTCAAGGCACTAACTTTCTTCTAAAAGATAACCAGTTGTGGGACCAGCAGTTAGAGTAATGGCTATGTCGCTGGACTCCCATGTAGTCGACCACGGTTCGAGTCCCAGACCCGGTGGCTTAAACTCACGCCAGGTGCATGTGCGTGCGTGCCCAAGATTCCGAGAGGAGAATGGAGGAGAAGGGATTGTAGCGCAGCCATCCCCCCTGGGGGGGTGATTTCTCGCTTTCTGTCTCTCTGTCTCCCTCTTTCTGGCGAGCACACACACCCTATAGCAGAAAATCTCTCCAGAAAAAAAAAAAAAAAAGAGATAACCAGTTGTTTTCTTATTATTTAAAACATCAGACAAGCAAAGGTGACATCATGAGACAAGATCTCTAGTTGACTAGGAAGCTCCTTAAAATTGTTAAAGAGTTTACTGTTCATGAAATTTAGCTGTAAATCCACATCTTTAGCCTTTCCTCCACTGCTTCTCCAAGCAGATCAAGTAGAGTACATCCAACCCAGCCCCTTCCTGTCCCTTAGGCAGATAGATTATAGACTGTAAGAATACAATGCATATTAGCTGCTCTCTATCAAGAGTAGAATTAGGTCCAATAAACTTTCCTGTCTCCAAATAATACTCTTAAAAGTGAAAAAAATTTCCTCCAAAGAAAGAGCATAAAAGCAAACAAAAGTTCTGAAATTGTAATAATTATTCTCTTTCACACTTACTCAGTTTATTCAGGTAATACTTTTAACTTTATTTATTTATTTATCTTAATTTGATCAGAGAGGACAGAGTGAGAGAGAGTAAAAGTGAGAAAGCAAGGTCTGGGACTCGAACTGTGGCCAGCCATGTGGGATTCTAGCACCCCTAACCACCATGCCACTATGACCCCTATTCAGGTAATACTTTTAAATAGTTATGCTTAAACTTTCACTAGGTCTTGTGTGAATTCTGAAGTTTCACGGATATATATCATAGTTATAACGTTCTTTTAGAACAGGACATTCATATAGGCTTTTTGCTAATAACATAGGAACAAGATGGCCATAAAATAATTTCTTTTCCAGGACTAATAGGTAGCATGGTGGTTAAGGCACTGGACTCCGCCATGGCCAACCATGGCTTGAGTCTTGGGCCTGGTAGCTTGCTCTCTTTCTCTCTCCCTCATACATGACCTATACCACATTTAAAATAATAATAATTACAATAATAATAATAATAATAAAATTCAGTGAATAATTATTTTTAAAAATTTATTTTTTAATTAAGACTTTTCTTGCAACAGTGAAAAGTAAATCTTTGACAAAATTTTGAATATTCACAGACATGTACATAGAAACAAGGTATTTGGGCACAATGACTAAAACAGATATCAAGGCCCTCTACAGTTTATACAAAGACTTTGAAAAAGTTCACAGAAAATATGTATCATGAAAAAACTATGTATGCATTTCAACTTTTATTTTTTGATGCCAAAATATACTCCACTTTTTTCCAATTTCATTTTTCCACTAACTGTTTGAAGTTCCCTCAGATAACAGGTGCTATGGCAGGAGGTCTTATTCTCACCATGACTACCGTTATTTCACTATATTTAGGACATGAGTTGTCAACCTAGAAACATCTTAATTCTTTGGAGAGAAAGGAAGATTATATCATCATACAGTATCCAAAACAGATTTTAAAACTATAATTATGAGTTAGAAGAAATCGTTACAAATACAGCATTTTGTGCTAAGAACTCATCATGGTATAGAACTCATAATTACCATTGAGAGAAAAATCATATATTTATATAACAAATGATAGAGCAGGACTTAGTTATGCCTTTATATGGATATCATACATATAATCCTAATCCTTGGTTAATATTCTCTTCAGAAGTGAATTAAGGGAATGTATGGTAAATGTATAACATATTTAGCCTCAGTGCTAGGGAAATGATAAGAATAAAACTGCTAGATAAATGTTAACACCTAATTGACTTGGAAATTAGTTTGAACATAAATCCTTAGCAGGCAGTTGTTATGTGAAATGAGTTTAATGCCGTGGTTCTTTATTTATTTTTCTTTTGGAGAGGTTTTTGCTATAGAGCGCGTGTGCTCACCAGAAAGACAGAGAGACAGAGAGAGAGAAAGTGAGAAATCAACCCCCCAGGGGAGATGGCCACGCCGCAATCCCTTCTCCTCTATTCTTCTCTTGGGATTTTTGGGCACGCACTCACACACACCAGAGTGAGTTTAAGCCTCTGGGTCCAGGACTCGAACCACGGTCAACTACATGGGAATCCAGTGACATAGCCATTATGCTAACTGCTGGTCCCAGTACCATGGTTCTTAAAATTGAGTATGTATTATAATCACCCAGAGGGTTTGCAAAACTCATTACTATGCTGCTCCAGTAATTTACTTGGTTTGTGGTGGAATCTGAGAGTCTGCATGGACACCAAGTTCCCTGATGCTGCTGCTGAATAGAGGCCACATACTGAGAACCACTGGAACAATACATGCATTTAATACTGATATTTTTTCCTGTTCAGCATGCAAACTTCAGACTTGTTTAAAATATATGACACAGGTTCAAAACACTATAACTTATTAAACATAGGGAAATTATTTGTTGCTGGTAAGTTTATAATAAAACTTAGATCTCTTGGGGTCAGCAATATGGTATAACTGTTACATTACTGGACTCCATATGGTTGATTATGGTTTGAGTCCTAGACCTGGCAGCTTAAAACTCGCACTGGCCATATGTGCATGAGTGCCCAGAATCCTGAGAGAAGAATGGAGGAGAAGGAATTTCTGAGTGGCCATCCTCCCGGAGGGTGATTTCTTGCTTTCTGTCTCTCCTGTCTCTCTGGCAAGTGCATGTGGCCCACAGCAAAAATCACTCTTAAACTAACAAGAACCTTATATTTCTTTTCTAGACATAATAAATATTTGGTTAATATGTGTTTCTTTTCATTTATTCAAATTAAATAATAATTAGGTCCTTAGATTAGGATTCCACACAAGGGAAACTATTTGGAGGTAACTTATTGGCAAGAAGATAATCAGTATATTTCAGACCAATTGCAATGTAAAATGTAGGTATTCACTTACCTGTACGTGTAAGGACCTCTTTGCTTAACCTTTATGTTGCTGCTGTTGACTATCACTTCCTGTGGATTTTGTACATCAAAGATCCAGAACTGTCTGTAAACTTCTGTGCCTGTTTTAACCCAATTTTGAAAAGCAATGGTACCTTCCTCAAGGACAGCTTCCTATGACAAAGAAAAGTTTGGGTTATTTCTTTGTGGTAAATACAGGTACTTGATTTCTCAAGAGACATTGCTTTTGTTTTTTAATAATCTTGAGTAATCCAGGATGAAGGTCCAAGCTCAGGTATCTTGTTCATAACATCTGCAATATCTGGACTTGAGACAGAAATGTTCTCAATGTGTCATAGCAACCTCTCTTAGTCTTGGACAAAGAGAATCAGTGTGTAATACTGAAGACATAGATTTGATTTTAAGACAAATCATTGGCAAACTTTAGAGTGACCCTATGGCAATATTGGAACCGTTTATAACATAACTCATTCAGCAAATTTCATTAAAGTTGTTCCAGACAAGTTCTTACCAATTTGATCGTCAACTTCTCTTCTGCCTCTAAGGGAGTTGGACTGATGAGGCAAAACAGAGAAGTGAAAGAAAAATCTAGTACTATAATTTTAGAAGCTTTTTTCTTTTCTTCACAAGCTAGATATTTCAAGGGATAATGCTGTTTATTAAGAAAATAAATAATTTCGTGTAAAAAACCACAAATCTGAGTTCTACTCTTCAAAATCCTGCTCAATATGGCCTCCCTATTCCCAGTATATTTACAGCCCCTCATTATTACATGCTTCCAAAAAAGTACAAGAGCCCAATTCATCACAATTGGGTTCCTACTTTTTAAAGAAAAGAGCAAGATAAGGAAGTATTCTAGTTTTCCTATGTGAAGTCCATTAAAAATCACCAATGCCCACTGTACTCAAAATAGAAGAGTGAAAATATATACCTATGACAAAAGCCAAAAACAAACAAACAAACAAACAAAAAGCTCTGTATTAGAAATTTGGTTTCTCACATTACGAACTTTGGGACCAAATATAAAGTCACCGAACCCTTCAAAGTTTATTGCATTCTCTTTAAAATGAGGCAGTTACCACAGACGCATTCCCAGTTTCCTTTCAGGGCTTTGCTCACTGAGCAAGAAGTCAACAAAGCCATAGTAACTAGTGCAAACAAAGGTGGTATTGTAATAGGCAGTATTTCCAATTAGGGACCTTGGGAAGAATGCCCGGGTCAGAGAGCACTAGCTTACTTTACTGTGTTAAAGGAAGAGGAAGAAAACTATTTCACAGAAAACGAACCTCTAGAGACACATGAAGATAGAAACAATCTGATCTGTTTCCTTCACCTGGAAGCATCTTTCCTAGAAGAATGGATCTGGAAAGCACAGGGGACATTATCACCTGTGCTAGTACGAGAGCAGCAGAGGCACTGAGAAACCAGGTGGCTGGCCCAGGGGAAAGCTAGGCAAATGGTAATGGGGTCATGACAAAAATCCTGGTCTCTGACCCCTACTCTCTCCCTTTACCACATATTATTTCTGTCTTCTTTTCTTTAATGTCACTCTCTGCATTTAGTAGATGCCAAACTGAGTTTTGTATCTTCCAGATAGTTTACATATTGCTTAATGCAGAGAATAAGGGAATTTCTTAAAGAACTGGGCATGCTGTTAAAGGGCAATTACAAAATTTTGTGCTGTTGCAATCCATTTAGACGGGGTATGTGGGAACTCTGAAAGTGATGTTCCAATCTCTACTGCTTTTTACAACAAATTTTCTGTGGAAAACTTTTTACTTCTTAACCACCATGCCACCTATGGGCTCCATACGTGGCTTCTTAATACTATTTCCTAGTCAGCTATTTGGCACACACCCAACATCTTAATCACATTTGTGTGTGTGTGTGTGTGTGTGTGTGGG
>NW_006159908.1:1807036-1829676 GCF_000334495.1 Tupaia belangeri chinensis | reverse complement strand
CGCAAAAAAAAAAAAAAAAAAAAAAGATAACCAGTTGTTTTCTTATTATTTAAAACATCAGACAAGCAAAGGTGACATCATGAGACAAGATCTCTAGTTGACTAGGAAGCTCCTTAAAATTGTTAAAGAGTTTACTGTTCATGAAATTTAGCTGTAAATCCACATCTTTAGCCTTTCCTCCACTGCTTCTCCAAGCAGATCAAGTAGAGTACATCCAACCCAGCCCCTTCCTGTCCCTTAGGCAGATAGATTATAGACTGTAAGAATACAATGCATATTAGCTGCTCTCTATCAAGAGTAGAATTAGGTCCAATAAACTTTCCTGTCTCCAAATAATACTCTTAAAAGTGAAAAAAATTTCCTCCAAAGAAAGAGCATAGAAGCAAACAAAAGTTCTGAAATTGTAATAATTATTCTCTTTCACACTTACTCAGTTTATTCAGGTAATACTTTTAACTTTATTTATTTATTTATCTTAATTTGATCAGAGAGGACAGAGTGAGAGAGAGTAAAAGTGAGAAAGCAAGGTCTGGGACTCGAACTGTGGCCAGCCATGTGGGATTCTAGCACCCCTAACCACCATGCCACTATGACCCCTATTCAGGTAATACTTTTAAATAGTTATGCTTAAACTTTCACTAGGTCTTGTGTGAATTCTGAAGTTTCACGGATATATATCATAGTTATAACGTTCTTTTAGAACAGGACATTCATATAGGCTTTTTGCTAATAACATAGGAACAAGATGGCCATAAAATAATTTCTTTTCCAGGACTAATAGGTAGCATGGTGGTTAAGGCACTGGACTCCGCCATGGCCAACCATGGCTTGAGTCTTTGGCCTGGGAGCTTGCTCTCTTTCTCTCTCCCTCATACATGACCTAATAATTACAATAATAATAATAATATACAATAATAATAATAATAATAAAATTCAGTGAATAATTATTTTTAAAAATTTATTTTTTAATTAAGACTTTTCTTGCAACAGTGAAAAGTAAATCTTTGACAAAATTTTGAATATTCACAGACATGTACATAGAAACAAGGTATTTGGGCACAATGACTAAAACAGATATCAAGGCCCTCTACAGTTTATACAAAGACTTTGAAAAAGTTCACAGAAAATATGTATCATGAAAAAACTATGTATGCATTTCAACTTTTATTTTTTGATGCCAAAATATACTCCACTTTTTTCCAATTTCATTTTTCCACTAACTGTTTGAAGTTCCCTCAGATAACAGGTGCTATGGCAGGAGGTCTTATTCTCACCATGACTACCGTTATTTCACTATATTTAGGACATGAGTTGTCAACCTAGAAACATCTTAATTCTTTGGAGAGAAAGGAAGATTATATCATCATACAGTATCCAAAACAGATTTTAAAACTATAATTATGAGTTAGAAGAAATCGTTACAAATACAGCATTTTGTGCTAAGAACTCATCATGGTATAGAACTCATAATTACCATTGAGAGAAAAATCATATATTTATATAACAAATGATAGAGCAGGACTTAGTTATGCCTTTATATGGATATCATACATATAATCCTAATCCTTGGTTAATATTCTCTTCAGAAGTGAATTAAGGGAATGTATGGTAAATGTATAACATATTTAGCCTCAGTGCTAGGGAAATGATAAGAATAAAACTGCTAGATAAATGTTAACACCTAATTGACTTGGAAATTAGTTTGAACATAAATCCTTAGCAGGCAGTTGTTATGTGAAATGAGTTTAATGCCGTGGTTCTTTATTTATTTTTCTTTTGGAGAGGTTTTTGCTATAGAGCGCGTGTGCTCACCAGAAAGACAGAGAGACAGAGAGAGAGAAAGTGAGAAATCAACCCCCCAGGGGAGATGGCCACGCCGCAATCCCTTCTCCTCTATTCTTCTCTTGGGATTTTTGGGCACGCACTCACACACACCAGAGTGAGTTTAAGCCTCTGGGTCCAGGACTCGAACCACGGTCAACTACATGGGAATCCAGTGACATAGCCATTATGCTAACTGCTGGTCCCAGTACCATGGTTCTTAAAATTGAGTATGTATTATAATCACCCAGAGGGTTTGCAAAACTCATTACTATGCTGCTCCAGTAATTTACTTGGTTTGTGGTGGAATCTGAGAGTCTGCATGGACACCAAGTTCCCTGATGCTGCTGCTGAATAGAGGCCACATACTGAGAACCACTGGAACAATACATGCATTTAATACTGATATTTTTTCCTGTTCAGCATGCAAACTTCAGACTTGTTTAAAATATATGACACAGGTTCAAAACACTATAACTTATTAAACATAGGGAAATTATTTGTTGCTGGTAAGTTTATAATAAAACTTAGATCTCTTGGGGTCAGCAATATGGTATAACTGTTACATTACTGGACTCCATATGGTTGATTATGGTTTGAGTCCTAGACCTGGCAGCTTAAAACTCGCACTGGCCATATGTGCATGAGTGCCCAGAATCCTGAGAGAAGAATGGAGGAGAAGGAATTTCTGAGTGGCCATCCTCCCGGAGGGTGATTTCTTGCTTTCTGTCTCTCCTGTCTCTCTGGCAAGTGCATGTGGCCCACAGCAAAAATCACTCTTAAACTAACAAGAACCTTATATTTCTTTTCTAGACATAATAAATATTTGGTTAATATGTGTTTCTTTTCATTTATTCAAATTAAATAATAATTAGGTCCTTAGATTAGGATTCCACACAAGGGAAACTATTTGGAGGTAACTTATTGGCAAGAAGATAATCAGTATATTTCAGACCAATTGCAATGTAAAATGTAGGTATTCACTTACCTGTACGTGTAAGGACCTCTTTGCTTAACCTTTATGTTGCTGCTGTTGACTATCACTTCCTGTGGATTTTGTACATCAAAGATCCAGAACTGTCTGTAAACTTCTGTGCCTGTTTTAACCCAATTTTGAAAAGCAATGGTACCTTCCTCAAGGACAGCTTCCTATGACAAAGAAAAGTTTGGGTTATTTCTTTGTGGTAAATACAGGTACTTGATTTCTCAAGAGACATTGCTTTTGTTTTTTAATAATCTTGAGTAATCCAGGATGAAGGTCCAAGCTCAGGTATCTTGTTCATAACATCTGCAATATCTGGACTTGAGACAGAAATGTTCTCAATGTGTCATAGCAACCTCTCTTAGTCTTGGACAAAGAGAATCAGTGTGTAATACTGAAGACATAGATTTGATTTTAAGACAAATCATTGGCAAACTTTAGAGTGACCCTATGGCAATATTGGAACCGTTTATAACATAACTCATTCAGCAAATTTCATTAAAGTTGTTCCAGACAAGTTCTTACCAATTTGATCGTCAACTTCTCTTCTGCCTCTAAGGGAGTTGGACTGATGAGGCAAAACAGAGAAGTGAAAGAAAAATCTAGTACTATAATTTTAGAAGCTTTTTTCTTTTCTTCACAAGCTAGATATTTCAAGGGATAATGCTGTTTATTAAGAAAATAAATAATTTCGTGTAAAAAACCACAAATCTGAGTTCTACTCTTCAAAATCCTGCTCAATATGGCCTCCCTATTCCCAGTATATTTACAGCCCCTCATTATTACATGCTTCCAAAAAAGTACAAGAGCCCAATTCATCACAATTGGGTTCCTACTTTTTAAAGAAAAGAGCAAGATAAGGAAGTATTCTAGTTTTCCTATGTGAAGTCCATTAAAAATCACCAATGCCCACTGTACTCAAAATAGAAGAGTGAAAATATATACCTATGACAAAAGCCAAAAACAAACAAACAAACAAACAAAAAGCTCTGTATTAGAAATTTGGTTTCTCACATTACGAACTTTGGGACCAAATATAAAGTCACCGAACCCTTCAAAGTTTATTGCATTCTCTTTAAAATGAGGCAGTTACCACAGACGCATTCCCAGTTTCCTTTCAGGGCTTTGCTCACTGAGCAAGAAGTCAACAAAGCCATAGTAACTAGTGCAAACAAAGGTGGTATTGTAATAGGCAGTATTTCCAATTAGGGACCTTGGGAAGAATGCCCGGGTCAGAGAGCACTAGCTTACTTTACTGTGTTAAAGGAAGAGGAAGAAAACTATTTCACAGAAAACGAACCTCTAGAGACACATGAAGATAGAAACAATCTGATCTGTTTCCTTCACCTGGAAGCATCTTTCCTAGAAGAATGGATCTGGAAAGCACAGGGGACATTATCACCTGTGCTAGTACGAGAGCAGCAGAGGCACTGAGAAACCAGGTGGCTGGCCCAGGGGAAAGCTAGGCAAATGGTAATGGGGTCATGACAAAAATCCTGGTCTCTGACCCCTACTCTCTCCCTTTACCACATATTATTTCTGTCTTCTTTTCTTTAATGTCACTCTCTGCATTTAGTAGATGCCAAACTGAGTTTTGTATCTTCCAGATAGTTTACATATTGCTTAATGCAGAGAATAAGGGAATTTCTTAAAGAACTGGGCATGCTGTTAAAGGGCAATTACAAAATTTTGTGCTGTTGCAATCCATTTAGACGGGGTATGTGGGAACTCTGAAAGTGATGTTCCAATCTCTACTGCTTTTTACAACAAATTTTCTGTGGAAAACTTTTTACTTCTTAATCACCATGCCACCTGTTGTTCTTCCGGTATTTTGGGCACACACACACACACACACACACACACACACACAGACATGGGCACCCTGGTTTTTTTTTGTTTTTTTTTCAAGCCACCAGTTCTGGGACTTGAACTACACAGTCAGCCATGTGAAATAACAGCCACTTTAACCACCATGTCATCAGTTGGCCCTCAAGAGACTTAATGAAGACAGAATATATTTACAACACACGCATATTCTCACACTGTAAGAATCTTATGGCCTAATGCAACATCTGTAGCACCCTGTTTTTTTTTTGTTTTTTTTTCAAGCCACCAGTTCTGGGACTTGAACTACACAGTCAGCCATGTGAAATAACAGCCACTTTAACCACCATGTCATCAGTTGGCCCTCAAGAGACTTAATGAAGACAGAATATATTTACAACACACGCATATTCTCACACTGTAAGAATCTTATGGCCTAATGCAACATCTGTAATTTATCAGGTTTCTCTCAAGGTACATATTTTATTTCAGTTCCTTTTTTTTAATTTTTCTGTTTATTTCTTCCATGAGTGAGAGAAATAGAGATAGAGCACCTCTTACAGAGATGACACAGCAACCCATTGCCAGCCACCCCTAGATTATGGCTATGCATATGCCCAGCACACTCAGGTAGTTCTCCAGAGAAATCTGAAACTTTCCTACATGGGTCAGTCTTGCAGAGTATGGTGTTTTATCATCTGAATACTTCTTAAGTTCTTTTTTGCTTTTTCTAGAGAGAGATTTTTGCTATAGGGCACATCCACTCACTGGAGAAACAGCGACAGAAAGACAGAAAATGAGAAATCACCATCCACGGGGATGGCCATGCTGTAATCCCTCTCCTCCATTCTCCCCTTGGGATCTTTGGCATGGATGCACATGCCCTTGGTGTGTTTCAAGTTGCTAGGTCCAGGACTCAAACTGCAGTCGACTATGTGGGAGACCAGTGATGTAACTATTACACCACCTGCTGGTCCCCTTCAGTTCTTAAAGTACACTATATATTTATATAGAATTGAAAGGAACTGTGCCAAAATGTGCTTGACAGGACAGAACATCTCCCTAACTCATACATGTGCATGTAAATATCAAAAATATTATGATTGTAACACACCTATTTTCTATAAAGCCATAAATCATTTTGCCTTATTTGTTGCTGGAAATGTTCTTTAACATGGAAAAATTGATTCTGAAAGAGTTGAAATAAGCACATTGAATTATCAGCTGTTAGAATTAGGAACTAGATGGTCCTAAACCAACCCCATCCAATTTTTTCAAAGATAGAAAATGACCCTAGGGAAAAAGATGCCTGATTCAATGTTATAGGCCAGCTTAGTAACAGATAATGGAGAAATCAGGTCTTTTTACTTCGCTCTTGTGTAGTTTCCATGATTTTTTCAGAGACAAAGATAAACATATTGAAGTAGTCAAAATAAGAATACAATTCTTGGGGACAGTAAGTGCCATGGTTGTTAAGATGCTGGACTTCCACATGACTGACGGTGTTTGGAATCCTAGACCTGGTAGCTTGAAAATCACGCAGGGTATGTTACATGTGTGCCCAAATCCCTTTGAGGGAAATGAAGGAGAAGGGATTGTGACCTGGCCATTACCCTTGGTGGAGTGGGGCGATTTCTCACTTTCCTCTCACTGTCTCTCTCTTACTCCCTCTAGTGAGTACACTTGCCCTATGACAGAAAAAAAAAAATCTTCTGATACCAACACTACTATATGTATTACAAAATTGGATAGCCAATAGCCACTCCTCAACTCCATAGATAAATATATCACAAGCTCCTTTGCTTTTCAAAGGAGCAAAAGATATTATATCCTTTGTGAATTTAAAAGGGGTTGATTTCAAATTGGATTGAAATAGCTAGCATATATTGCAAATCTTTAAGTAAATGTGAAGTATAAAGCTGATGGTATGCACACAGAAAAAGAAATATATTTTAGGAACCTCTCTTAGCTAATGTGTACATCAGTATTTGATCCTGATGCAACCTGTGTAACCCAACTGAATTCCATCTGCTGACTCTCACATAGCCTGGTTCCCAGTTGGGATGTAAGTCATTAACCTTGAAACTTCTATTCTGCAATATCAATTTAAAAAATAGATGTTTGGGACAGTAATATCTTCTATATGGTTACATACGCACTTGATTATTGCTGTTGCATGAAAACAGTACTCATCTGTGTGACTGACAGTTTAGCATAATTATCAAAATGCCCTTAATACGTTCCTATGCATGGAGTTGGTAGAATTCAAATAGTAGTAACTCATGTTGTTTCATTTCTCAAGGACTTTATACTAAGAGGATCACATACAGCAGATGTAAATCTAGGAGTCAGATTCCCTTATCCTATCCCCACTCCGACAAAGTAAAGAGGCTCCTTCTCTCAAAGCATAGAACCAATAGGTTCACAAAAAACTTAAGGTGATGGGACCAGCAGTTAGCGTAATGGCGATGTTGCTGAACTCCCATGTTGTCGACTGCGGGTCACGTCCCAGACCCGGTGGCTTGAAACTCATGCCAGGTGCGTGTGTGTGCGTGCCCAAGATCCCGAGATGAGAATGGAGGAGAAGGGATTGCGGTGTGGCCATCCCTCCTGGGGGGTGATTTCCTGCTTTCTGTCTCTCTGACTCTCCATCTCTCTCTGTCTGTCTGGTGAGCACATGCGCCCTGTAGCAAAAACCTCTCCAAAAAAAAAAAAAAGAAACCTTAAGGTGGTTATTTAACTTTTTTGCACCTCAGTTTCCTCATCTGTAAAATGAGAATAATCATACTATTAAGCCAAACTACATGAACTTAGTATTTTTTAAAATAAAAAAGTTGAATACCAGCATTTTCATGTTTCATTTCATATGGTTTAATTAAATATGTACTTTCGTAGGTGGTTATGAGGACTAAGGAATGTAAGCACTTTGAATAATATTAGCATACAGCAGACTTCAATGTTAGCTATTGGTATCAGGCAAATCATGTCCACCCTTTAGAACTCTATCATTTGCCCCCCATAGTGCTTTAAACGCTTAGCTCATTGTATCTGCTATCTACGTCAGTCCTGTGCCAATGACTCCATGTAATACCCTGCAGCACTTCTTTTCCTGCTATTTAATAATTTTACATTTACTGTCTCTCCAGTAAAACTTCAAAGGCAGAAGTATATCAGGAATAGCATCCCCGTCCACACCCACTACTACAATGTGCTTGTTAACTGGTCTGAAACAGAACAGTGTCCCCATGTACATAAATTCTCATATGGTTATGCATTGTGTCTGTGCACACTGAGAAACAAAAGAATCAGGATCTTAGTGAAAGTTGTGTGGATTCTCCAGTCATAAAATGGCTTCAGTATCAGTTTATTGTCATCGGTTAAAAACCAGGAAAAAATTCGGGCACACATACTGGAGTAGTATGCTTTAAAATATTTCTGAGACTCCAAGATTAGCCTCTAATAATTTATATAAAAACCTAATGGGGGATTTTTTTTATTTGACATGAAACATAAATGACTTTGATATTAAATTGCATGGAGAAAGAAAATTATATATGCTTATCTGCTATTTCTTGAAACATTATGTTTAAGTGCTGTTTCTTATTGCAGTTATATGCAGATATATGCACTGTTTAATTCATTTTCATGATTCTTTTTTTTTTTTAGTTTGCTAGAGAGCACGTTTGCTCTCTGAAGAGAGACAGAGAGTGAGATAAGGATATTCAGAAAGTATCCCCCATAGAGGATGGCCGTGCCACAATTGCTCCTCCTCCACTTTGTCCTTTGGGGATTTGGGACATGTATGCACATTCACCCTGCATTTTTTTACCTGGATTTTTAAAATTATTATTATTATTATTATTTTAGAGATATTTTGCTCTAAGGTGCATTGGCTGGCCAGTGACAGAAAATGAGAAATCATCCCCTAGCAGGGAGGGCCATGCTGCACTCCCATCTCCTCCATTCTCCTCTCCAGATTTTGGGCATGCATGCACACGTGCCTGGCATGAGTTTTAAGCTGCTGGGTTCGGGATTCAAACCATGGTCGACTATGTGGGAGGGAGTCCACATCTGCTGTTCCCCCCAGCATGTTTTTTAAACTGTTAGGTCTAGGACTCTAACTGCACAGTCACCCATGTGGGATTCAGTCACCTTAACTACCATACAGTCAGCTGGTTCCATGCCGCCATTTTAGCTTGAAATATTTTGGAATATTTATTTGTTTTCATCTTATGTCATTAAATATAAAACAAATTTTGCCATTGTTAATACTTAATACTTAGGATATTTCTTTATTGAGCTTTTTAGATACTATGAAAAGGACAAATTATTTTATCTGGAAATACTATAAGTACATCTAATGAAAGTAATATAAACATAAAGTAAGTATGTTATTAAAATGTAGACTATTGATTAAAAAGTCATTTATTGAATCATATTAATAGATATTTATTATTTTACCTAAAAGCATTTATTACAATGCAAGCTAGTAAGGGATAATTTTTTTCAAGAATGAGGAAAATGATGGTATAGTTAAGCATTACTCCTTTTTTTTTCTTTTTTTCTTTTTTAGTTTTTGGTATAGGTCATGTGCACTAGCTGGAGAGAGAGGTTGGGTGGGGGAAGGGAATGAGAAATAACCCCCAGAGGGATGGCCATGCTAAAATCCCTTCTTCTCCATTCTCCTTTTATGTGGGCATGCATACATATGCCCCGGTATGATTTTCAGGCCTTTGGGTCAAGGACTCTAACTGCACAACTGGCCACATAGGATCCAGCTGCTCTAATCTCTACAGCATCTGCTGGCCCAAGCATTAGTCTTTTAATTGGAAAAAGTAAACTTTTAATTCTCTTTTTATGTTTTGTAGCTAATATAGAAAAATTTTAAATTGATGTAAAATTATGTTATATTCACTAAACATTTTGTCAACCTTTATTAACAATGTCAAGTGATAAATTATCTTTTGCAAATGGTGGCAGAATTTTGAGTTTTTCTCAAGTGTTTTGTCAATTTCTACATTCATAGCAGCTCCTGTTGCTGACTTTTTGTCTAACTAAAACGACTGCATAAACCTGCTGGGCTCCACACAAATCTATTAGGACTCAAAGTAAAAAATACTGTAAGAAAGTTTCCAACTATAATCCACAAAAAAGTACAAAGCTTCAGAAAACACCCGTTAGAAATAAAGATAAAATGTACTCGAGATTTCTGAACTATTGGATCCAGCAAGAGACATGGTGGCTTAGGCGCAGGACTCCCACATGTCATACAACAGTTCAAGTCCGGACCTGGTGGCTTGCTTTCTCACTTTCTCTCTCGCTCTCTCCATCTCTCTCTGGTAAGAGTACATGCCCTGTAGCAAATTAAAAAAAAATAATAAAAATAAGTGAAATAGGGAACCAGCAGTTAGCGTAATGGCTATGTCACTGGACTCCCACGTAGTCGATCGCGGTTCGAGTCTCGGACCCGGTGGCTTAAAACTCACACCGGGCACGTGTGCGTGCGTGCCCAAGATCCCAAGAGGAGAATGGAGGAGAAGGGATTGCAGCATGACCATCCCCACTGGGGGGTGATTTCTCGCTTTCTGTCTCTCTGTCTCTCTCTGTCTGTCTGGCGAGCGCACGCGCCCTACAGTGAAAATCTCTCAAAAAAAAAAAAGTGAAATAGATAATGCTAATAAATGTTTTCTCTGGACTATTTAACTCATTTCAAATGATAGTTCCAAGATGTCACCTTTTTAGAACTAGAAGGTATCAAAAAGCTCTAACTCTATCCTTTATAAGTTAAAATATATATATATAAGATTATTAAAAAAATCTTTTTCAATAATTAGATTTTTTTCAAAATGACACTTGTACACAAGTAACAGTTTTCTCAATAGGCTATTATTCAAATAAATAAAGAAATAAATATGCAATACATTTTAAGGGTAAACAATAATTTACCAATACCAAAACCCTTATATGTTTGTAAAATAACAACATTATCCTAAATAGTCCTATGTCAGGGACTCTCTCTAGGTTTACATACAATTCAGAGTCATGACTCCTATTACATACCAAACATATACGCCAATATCATTTTAAACATAGCTTTTAAACTAAAGAAAATAAAAGTCTTATGCAAAGAAAGAAAAAGTCAGCATGATTACATGGAAATCTGAGAGCAATCTCAGGCTTAGCCTTAAATGAATCATAGACCTTGACCATTGTTGGTTTTTGATTGATGAGTCTGGGTCTGTGGATATTAGGGGCATACAAAGTAAACTCTCACTTAACAGGTTTTTGGAACTCATGTTTCCCTCAAATTTCAGTTTTGTACTTCCTCCTTCTTGAATCTGGATCCATAATGCTCCCTTTCATCCTTGTTTTACTCAAATAAACAACAACCTTCATTTCAAAAACAAGGAAAAGCCCTCTATTTCTTTATTTCACCACCCCCCTTTATTGCACTGCATTACTTAAATTATATTTCAAAATCATTACTGACCATATTTTCATTGGTGACCAAGATCTACTAATTATTGCCTCAATTTCTATCATCCAAAGAACATTTTATTTCTCTCTTTCCTTGAGTTCTGACTGTCCGCTAATTTCCAAGAAATTATATACTTATTATTTCTTTATTACAATCATTTCTGTTTGTTTCTTCTTGCCTTTGAACTATGCACAAATTCTAAAGTAATCCTTCTAATCTTTTCTCCCTATATTCAAACTTACTAGAAAGGATATCTACTGTTCAGTTTTATCTGTAATCTCTATAGCAATGACAAATCTGAGTTCTGACCTTTGAAATATGGACTGATGTTTTTAACAAACCACTTACAGTTTCACTTCCTAAGATGTATATTTATACACTAACTCAACTGGACATCTGGCAGTTTGTTATTTTTATAACTCCCTATCCTAATTTAGTCCCTCTAATCTCCATTTCAGCCCATTATCCATCAGTTCATACCTATAAACTCCACCACCCTAGGCCAAAGTAACGTACAATGCTAAAATTGTGCAAATATCTTTTAAAAGGGAATCTTAATTCTACTAGAAAGCGATCATTTCCTACATAATTTTTCTTGGTTTCCTGTCCTTGGTCTTCTCACCTTCTAATCCTCTCTAATGACCAGTTTTCAATTTTCTCTACTTTAGAAGCACACTGTCCAAGGAAGGTATCATCTAGTCTACCTTCAAATTACCGATGTTTGGAAATGGACATCCTTCATATGGGCTAGATGAGTTGGCAAGTTAATTTAAGGTCTTATGCCAAAAAGTGGATAAAATAATAGTACCTCCTCATAGATATTTATGAGAATTAAGTAAATGAACATATAGGAAGCTCATAATAAGCACTAAATAAATGCCAGTCATTAGATATTATCAGTCTTTAAATGCAAGCTATATGTCTTACACTTAAACACGTACACCAATTACTGTTGCATATCACATTTCACTTAAACATTCTGCCTGATGTTCAAAGCTTTCCAAATCTAACCCCATGCTGTTTGTCTAATCGTCTGTCTTGCTAATGCACTGTTCTTGATACATTCCTTACCTTCTTCATTCCCTCTTCACTCTATTTGCATTTCTACTTCTTTTTCTTCACTGTTATCTAATCCTTTGATATCTTCACTACAGTCTTTTTCCACTTCTAAAATTCTATATTCTTCAAAATCTAACTCAATTTCTACATTATTCTTGAAGTTCTTTTTAATACTCTGAGAGACTTCTCTTTCTAACTAGCATTTATTTTTCATATCTAATAACCTTTAATTCTGGAGTATCATCAGTCTCTCTTTTTTAATTTTTTTTGAGAGGTTTTTGCTATAGGGTGTGTGCACTCAATAGAAAGACAGAGAGAGAGAAAGCAAGAAATCACCCCCCAGGGGGGATGGCCACGCCACAATATCTTCTCCTCCATTCTCCTCTCAGGATCTTGGGTACACATACCCACGCACCTGGCGTGAGTTTAAGCCACTGGGTCCAGGCCTTAAAATGCAGTCCCAGGGAGTCCAACGACATAGCCAGTACACCAACTGCTGGTCCTGGGTCTCTATTTTTTTTTTTTTTAACAATATACTTTTTCCCGGTTATGTCTTACACTTGTTCATATAAAAAGATTTTACTCTCTCTTAGCTATTATACAAAAACACAGTCTGATGCCTCAAAACTCTTATTTCTCCTATTATGAGCTTAAAGGTAATATTTTAAAAATTAGGTAAGAAGCCATTAGGTAGCATGGTGGTTAAGGCACTGGACTCTCACAATGAGCACAGTTTGAGTCCCAGACCTGGTAGCTTGCTTTCTCACCTTCTCTCTCTCTCTCTCTCTTCCTCTCTCTCTCTTTCTGGTGAGTGAGTGTGTGCAAATTACAAACTAATAATAACATTAATACATAAAATTGAATATTTCTTTTTGGAAAATAAATAAAAAAATAAAAACTTAACTTCAAACAGATTTCAGCACCACAGATGCCCTCCAAGAGAATGTTCATTTATAGTAATTTTGTTACATGAAGAAAACTTATGTGATTAATACAGCTATTGATCCTCAATTACATATCATATAAACATTTCAAAAATTTTTTAAAATACTAAACACTAGAGAGTATTGTGACTTTTCTATTTGGAAGACTTTCCCAAAAGATTATTCATGATCTGTGTATTAACATGGACACTGATCCTCTCCCCTCTGTAGAAGATCCAGGGCAATACACAGTTTATAGAGCAGGAAGGGTGTTGGAGCAATGGCAATTCCATCTCACACTGATAGACAAGTCCCACCTTGCCATTATGCATCTTTCTCTCTTAACCTAAATCGAGAAAACAGGGAATGCTAAGGCAAAGATAACATTCAATTTATAATATTTTTTGCTTGTTTAAGCTTGTGAAACTGAAACTCTGTAGTATGTTAGCAATAGCAGAAATTGGATGACTATATTAATATTGAGCCAACATGGCCCACAAATATAGAAATGTTTACTTTTAAAATATTCTATCTTCGGGACCAGCAGTTGGTGTAATGGCTATGTCACTGGACTCCCATGAAGTCGACCGTGGTTCGAGTCCCAGACCCGGCAGCTTAAACTCATATCGGGAGTATGTGCATGTGTGCCCAAGATCCCGAAAGGAAAATTAAGGAGAAGGGATTGGATTGCTATGTGGCCATCCCCCCTGGGGGCGATTTCTCGCTTTCTATCTCTCTGTCTCTCTCTGTCTTTCTGGTGAGCTCATGTGCCCTATAGAAAAAACCTCTCCAAAAAAAATGTTTAAATTAAAAACAAAATACCCTATCTTTTATAGTAAGGCAGCAGCTATAACCATATTAGAATTATAGCAATATAGTATAGCTCTAGTAGTAGGATTTCTTTTTTTTTCAATAATTATTGTATCTAATTTTATTCATTGTCTTTTTTTTTTTTTAAATTAGAACAGAGAGAGAGAGACAGAGAAAGAGAGAGGGAAAGTGAGAAAGCAAGCTGCCAGGTCCAGAATTCAGACCTTGGTCAGCCATGTGGGAGTCCAGCACTTTAACCACCATGCCACCAGCTGGCCCATAGTAAGAAGACTTCTTTTAACTTAAAATGATTTACCATTTTTGTCTAAAAAAGGACAAAAAAAACCCAGGAAGTAGTAACTTCTTGTCATGAGTATTTAGATTTGAAATTAATTCTTTATATTAATGTGTCAGTGCTTCGGTGAAATAAAATGGTATTTGTTTTCATTCCTAGCAAGAGCACTATATCAACCGTGTAAGAATGGATGAGAGAGAGAATATTCTTGTGACAGAAATTTTAGCATGCATTTGTAGGCTAATATTCTGATTCAATTTTTGTTGTTCCCCATTATGAATGGTTCCTACTAGCTGTCTAGATCATTGGCAGCTTAACCAAACTGGAAGCTGAACCCAGCACTCAGATATGTTTTATTTGGCTAGCGTTATGTTTTAAAAAGTGAAGATGTATGCCTTTGGGCAGGATACACCCTCTCAAGTTCACAATGGTCTCTGTTCTTCATTACATCTTTGTTTTGGCAGCTTCCATTTTTTACTCCTCTCTCCAAACTTCTGACACTGTATGAATTTACCATCTATGATTTAGGATTTCAGAAGATCTGCTCCTCTTTATTCTGATTTTCCTTTTAGTGAGTGAGAATGAACTATGATGGGAGATGAGTCCTAATTTTCGTGCAAAGCCTGTCTATTGAATCACTCAAATTTTAGTTACAACTCTGAACAATGTATTTATATGTACTGACATATTTCCTACATATTTCTGGAAGCATTTTCTGATAGTCAAATATAAAGCTTCAAAAATAGGAACTACTTAAAAGACAATTATACTATTTTTTTTTTCGCTATAGGGCACATGTGCTCGCCAGACAGACAGAGAGAGACATAGAGACAGAAAGCGAGAAATCACTCCCCAGGGGGGATGGTCACGCCGCAATCCCTTCTCCTCCATTCTCCTCTCGGGATCTTGGGCACACATGCACACACGCCCAGCATGAGTTTTAAGCCACCGGTTCCAGGATGCGAACCGCAGTTGACTACGTGGGAGTCCAGCGACATAGCCATTATGCTAACTGCTGGTTCCCGACAATCACACTATTTTAAAAAATGGTTTTATACATTCAATCAGTAGCTATCATTACAGCAACAAAATGAATTTTCCCAGCATAAATATGCTATATATTAAGCCAGCTAAAGACATCACCGTACACATTATCATCAACAGATCATGTTCCCTTTTTGTGTCCCTTAAATGTTTTGTTTTTGAGTGCACTGGTGTTTACAACTAATTAATCATCGCCAGTTACAGATGATCATATTATTATGAAAAGGAGCAGTTTATCAAACAAGAAAAAAAGCCCACCAGTTTACCAGACATTTTTGCCTCAATATTAAACACAAAGTTGAAAATATATATCCATCTATGTATATGATTTTACTTTTCTCAGTATTAAACTAAATATAACTACTTTTACATCTCTCTTCACAAAATATATTTCTTATTCAAAAGCATGTGAATATATAGTCATAATTAAAAACAATTGTTTTTATTAACCTGCATACCTATAAATAGCATTCATCAGAATTTGATAAATATATTTATGATAATAATGTAGTCTTGTAAAATATACATTCTCCTTGTGACATTCACACCTGATCACTTCTCTAACAAGTAGAATTGTGGTAGTCCTTAATCACCCACATGCCAGGAACATAACATTACCATGAAATAGGAGCAAAAAGGAGACAGAAGAGAAAGCAAAACAGCAGGACAATGAATATGCTTTGGATTATTGGTACCTTTTGAATTGTCTTCTCAATAATCATGTCTCCCACGGGCATTAGAATACCTCCGAACACAGCCAGGACTGCACCAATGACAGCCCCGGAGATGAGCCCACAGTTTCGACTGCAGCCCATTCCTCTCGCTCAGGAGACAAATCAAGGGTCAGCACCGGTTTGTTTCCAAGTCCCAGGTATGATTAAGAAGGTTTAACGAACTCAGGTTCTATCATTAGAAAGAGATCATAAAACAGAAGCTTAAATATCAGTATAAGAAGATCAAAGTACAGAGAAAACATGCAGCAGAAGCAGATAATTTTGCCAGTTAAAAAAAAAAATGCTTTTCTTTTTATCTTACCACACTTTTTCTAGATCCTTTCTGCTTTTGTGTTCCTCAAATAAAAGTACCATATAGGATGTTTAAAATTTTCTTTGCCTTAATTTTATTTCTGTGGATGATTAACATATTGAAACCTTATCTAAGGAACACCAGGCTTGTTCTCGCACCCTCATCTTCCCTCACCCTCGCACACTCAGTTGCATCCACACCCGCTATCTAGCTTCTCAACCCAAACCAACCATCCACACCCTGCCTGGAGTTCTCCTGCAAACGGAATGTGGGTAGACTTATGTTTTCTCAGTATAAATACTAAGTATGGTAGCAAATATCTTTTTTTTTACTATACCTTTTTCACGAATAAACAACAAGAAATAGATTTTGCAGGAAATGATCTGATGAGTCTCAGAAGGAATCAATTCTTCTAATCGTTTGTAAGCTATCTGTTAAAACAAAAAGGTATGGGTAAATAATAAAAACGTATTATCAGAAAATTAATACTAAGATACGCTCTAACATCATCATCATATCTGTTAAAAAATTTGCATCTTTATGAATATTGAGCTCATTTTTTGTCTTATACACATGATTAAGAACATGAGTTTAGGTTTTTGTTTTGTTTTGTTTTTTAGGTTTTTGCCATAGAGCATATGTGCTCAGCAGAGAAGAGAGAAACAGAGGGGAGGAAAGCGAGAACTCATCCCTTGGAGGGATGGCCACTCTGTAATCCCTTCTCCTCTTTTGCCTTTAGGGATTTTGGGCACTCACGCACAGGAACCCAGTATTCTTTTCAAGCCACCAAGTTCGGAATTCAAACTGCAGTTGGTCATATGGCAGTCCACGCGATCTTACCACCATGCCATCAGCTCATCCAGCACTGGCAATTTTAAAGAAATGTACTTTCCTTTCCTCTTCATTCTAATGACTTTTAGATTAGACTATAGATGTGAAGAATTTGAGGAAAATTTATAGCATAAAGGATGTTAATTTTCTTTTTCCTTTGTGTATATGAATATGTGTGTGGATGGGGCATGTATGTGTATTTGTGTGGAAGAAAACACCTAGATATATTTTAATCATTTCACAAAATTCTTGAAGCCTGGCCCATGGCCAAGGCACATTAGTTTTCTAAAATTCAAAAAATATGTTTCCCTTACAGAATTAGGGCAAATTATTATAAAATGTTCAAGCATGTATGTGTGTTGTTCTCTTGTGTGTATGTATTTTGTTTTTGTTTTTGTTTTTAAATAAAATCGTCTTTTTAAAAAGAAGCCCAAGACTAGTAGTATTTTATCTCCTTAGATTGTCTGCATTTGCACTGGAGAAAATGTGTATCCCATTTTGGATCAACCAGAAGTAGATATATGTGAATGGAGACCTTTAAAATATTTAAACTATTGGGACCAGCAGATGGCATAATGGCTATGTCACTGGACTTCATGTAGTTGACCATGGTTTGAGTCCCAGACCCGGTGGCTTAAACTCATGCTGGGTGTGTGTGCGTCCGCAAGATCCCAAGAGGAGAATGGAAGAGAAGGGATTGCAGTGTAGCCATCCCCACTGGTGGGCAGGGGGAGGGGTTCCTCACTTTCTGTCTCTCTGTCTTTCTGGCAAGAGCATGCGCCCTATAGCAAAAACCTCTCAAAAAAATGTTTTTTAAACTATAAAATCTCTCATTCCCAAAGGTGGAAGGACACTGCCTTGAGCACCTTTCTTGCTACAGAGAATTGAACATTTGGTTTTTAATCAGGTACTGGCATGGTAATAAGACTATTTTGATAGAAGGTAATAAGGCTATTTTGCTGGCTCCCAAGTAATTCTTGAGTTAAGGTTCTATTTTTTTTTTTTTCTTCCCCAACACGATGAAGGGGCAACAGGTGGTTAGAGGTTAAGGTGCTGGACTCCAACATGACTGATTGCAACTCAAGTCCCAAACCTGGTGGCTCAAAACTCATGCCAGGTGTGTGTGTGTGTGTGTGTGTGTGTGTGTGTGTGTGTGCCCAAAATCCCAAGAGGAGAATGGAGAAGGGACTATGGCATGGCCAAACTCTTGTGTGTGTGGTGATTACATCTCACTTTCTCTCTCTGTCTCTCCAGAAAACACTTGTGCCTTATAGTAAAAAATCTCTGAAAGAAACCAAACAAATAAGAAATCCCACAAAGATGGATTCTGCCAAGGAGCTATTGTGGGAACCCCTGCTTTGCCTGCAGTGGTGGCTCACTTTTTTGGGTTGTGGCTGAGGATGTATTCTTTCAATGAGAGGTGTTGCTTTCTTACTAAGTAGTCTCAAAGGTTTTAGTTTTTGCTTTTATTTTTTTAACATACTAAATCAAAATATTGTCTATTTTGTCATGTGCAGTTGATTCATGGCAATTCCATTCAAATTAATTTGTACTAATGCATATTTCATTCTTAGTTTTGCTATCTTTTTATGCCATAGTTAATAAGAAAAGATTGGAAGAAAACAATTTATGGTGTGCATAGATCATCTTTTAGTAAAATTACTAACAATTTATTTATGACTAATATCTGAAAACACATTTATTTTAATTATTTTGGTTGTAATGTCTTTTTTCATAGAGAATTTTGCTATACGGCATATGCACTCACCAGAAAGTTAGAGAGACAGAAAGCGGGAAATCACCCTTCAACCTATGAGGGATGGCCATGCCACAATCCCTTCTCCTCCAATCTCCTCCTGGGATCTAAGACATGAATGTACATGATCCCAGTATGACTTTTAAGACTCCAGGTCCGGGACACAAACCATAGTTGACTACACGTGAGTCTAGCAATGTAATCGTTATGCCATGTGCTGGTTTTATATTTTATTATATAAATATAAAAATTTATATTTTTAAATAGTCCCCTATGAAGGATATTTTAAGGTAATTTATTTATTCCATGAGAGAGAGAGAGAGAAGGAAAGAGAGAGAGAGAGAACTTCCAAGTATGTCTTGATGCACACCTGACCCCAAGCCTTGGATTATAGACAGGCATAATTTCTAGTGTACTTAAGGAAGTTCTCAGATGTGAACCCAGAACCTTCCCATGTGAAACAGTCTGACAGAGCATTGTATTTTACTATTGCACCACTGACTCGCCCCTGTGATGGCATTAAAAAAAAAAAAAAAGGGTTGGCCTATCATTGATACAGTCAGAATATGTTTTGTAGCTTATAAACAGATACTCTAATTCAAAATGTCCATGGCCAAGGGAGACATTCATACCAACAGAATGGAGGCTATAGGCAAAAAGAAGTACACACAGACCATTTCTGTCAATGTAAGTACAATAATAAAATTATATTTGTTATCATCTCAGGTGTTTCCAAGTTTTGTCACAATCAGAAGTGCCACTCTTATGCTTTGTTAGTATTTATTGTCCCTTGAAGAACCATGCAGTAACTAAGAAATGTTGCCTACAGAGCTAAGAAAATAATGATAAGAAAAATAAGACCTTTTTATCTGGGTCCAGCATCGCAATGTGTTGTCTTACTGCCGTGTTGTTGGCTAGTCCCCTCACAGACTGTGAATGGAATAAGAATAGCTTTCTCTGCCTTTTGAAATCATACAGTATGCTACCCCTATGGATTTGGCTATGACTGTCATAATGCAAAGAAACAAGTTATTTAAGGCCGATAATAAAAAACAAAAACTATGAAGTAGAATTTCTTTTCTAAAGCATAGTTATAAAACAGCTTACACTTTTCTTGATAGATAATCTTCTTTTTTTTTTGAGAGGATTTTTGCTATAGGGCGCGTGCGCTCGCCAGAAAAACAGAGAGAGACAGAGAGACAAAAAACAAGAAATCACCCCCCAGGGGGGATAGTCACACCACAATCCCTTCTCCTCCATTCTCCTCTCGGGATCTTGGGCAAGCACGCATACACGCCCGGTGTGTGTTTAAGCCACCGGGTCCAGGACTCGAATCATGGTCAACTACATGGGAGTCCAGTGACATAGCCATTACGCTAACTGCTGGTCCCTTGATAGATAATCTTTTAAGAAATCTCAGTACTTGCTAAACAGAGTATCCTTCTGATGTTCTGTTATGTCATACATTAATAATCATATTCAGGGTAGCTTATTAAATAATATTTTATGGAGTGCCTACTTCATAGGTCACCCCCAACTCTTTATCAGCAAGCTATATTAAGGAATCAGTAAAACCATAATGAACTCCCCCAACATAATGTACAATGTTTATTTCCAAATCAGGAATAATATCTAAATTTGAAAAGATGTAAAATAAAATTAAAAAGTAACACAAACATTGAAAAAAAATGATAGGTTTCTAGTCTGGTGTAACCAAGATTACGAGACAAGAGCAGAAACCAAAGATTGATTTGCCACTCCCTTGCTAGGTGACAGATGGCTGGCCACTTAATCTCTTTATACCTCTCTTTCCTTATGTGTAAAATGAGTTGCTCAGATGAAATCAGCAGTTCGTTTCTTTTTTTTAATTTAGATAACTAAACTGGTTCTTCACTTCAATTCTGACATGTAAGACAAATAAACACAGTGACTATAATACAGACACGGTTAAAACCCAGATACCCTCATTCTCTCATTCTCAACTTGCCCTCTTGCCTGATATTCTCTTTTCCTACTTCGATGAAGCTTTACAAGCCTTTGGCTTTGAAAGTCTATTTTAAAAAAAAAATGAGGCAGAGAATCTCCATTGTCAAATTCCAGTTTTGTGCCTATAACATAAATCTATTTTTAAAAAATATGCTAAGATTAAGTCATCTCTTTTAGAAAGAAATTTCATGTACTATATAAACATCACTAAAGATTCTCACTCAATGCTAATGTCATTTACAACTTTTACAGATGGAATATAAAATTATTTAAAAATTGAAATTCTATGCCTGCTAAAAAATACATATATATGTATGTGTGTGTTCATAATATATATATGTGTGTGTGTGTGTGTCTGTGTGTATACACACAGACACACACACACACACATATATATATTATGAACACACACATACATCATACAGACTTTAGGCTGCAACCTAGTCATGGATCTGTCTGACTTTGTCCAGAATCATTCTTTCCTCAAGTAGCTCATGCACTATGGGGAAGAGTATCTATAAAGGACAAAGAGTTCAAAGAGTGCCAACTAGAAAAGCCAGGGAGCAGCATATTCTCTCCAATCCTTCCCTCTCTACACCTGAACACTCTAACTATTACGACAGCTGTGGCTGGTGAGGCCAGATGTGTTGAGCAATGGGCAGGCCTGGATACTATCAAGGCTTAAAACTGAAGTGAATCAGTCCCCATGTGCCACTGCTGGTGACTCAGTTAACTGGAAAACAGAAGCATGAAGTAATTTATTCTGTGAAAACATGGTTAGACAGTTATGAGTCTCTTAGTGGTCTGCGTGATATATAATAAAGCTTCTAGTACTAATATAGCATCACTTCATCCATGTGCAGTACTGATATTTTAATGAAAGAGAGAGTCAGCTTGTCTGTTTGTTCCAATTCACAACATGATTGATTCATTTTTATTACCTCGATGTAAGTTGTTATTTTTTCCTCAAAGAACAGGAAAGTCACTTGACATTACTTGGGTTCATTTATTTCCTTCAGTTCCTTGACACCATGAGTAATGAAATATTGCTATTATAACCATACTTTATCTTTATGCTGCACACTACACGCTTATAATTAGTTTTATTCACTTGAGGGAAAAGAAGACCAAACATAGAATGTGAGACTTGTGGTAGGTACATAAAAGTTCAGATTGCTCAACACATTCTGTTTAACAGCTTTTCCACCCATATTTATTTTCAAGAGAAAGGATATTTTGTCTCTACCTGTCTATCACATTTAGCTATTTAGACCATGCACCATTTTTGTCTTTCACATTCAGTTTTCTTAAAAATACATTTTCTTACATATGAAAATAGGCAATTATTTCATTTGCCAATTTTGGATTACATTTTATTACTTACTAATTGATACTTTTCCCTTGTAAGAAACAGATAAGATGCTGATATCTGTGACTTACTTCTTGCTTAAAGTGCTTACATTTAGGAAGTCAAGAAAAAAGATGATCAACCCTATTAAAAAATGGAAGAAGGAGTTGAAAAAAACACTCACTAAAGATGACATAAGAATAGCCAAAAGGCATATGAAAAAATGCTCAACATTCCTCATCGTAAGGGAAATGCAGATCAAAACAACCATGAGATACGACCTAACCCCAGTCAGAATGACTAAGATTTAAAAAAAAAAAAGCAAAAAATGATAAGTGTTGGAGGGGGTGTGGTGAAAGGGGAACTCTCTTACACTGCTGGTGGGAATGTAAATTAGTCCAACCACTGTGGAGAACAATTTGGAGTTTCCTCAAAAGTCTACAAATAGAACTACCAC
>NW_006159908.1:1803089-1806823 GCF_000334495.1 Tupaia belangeri chinensis | reverse complement strand
CATATACTCTAGGGAATACTATTCAGCCACAAAAAAAAAAACAAAAAACAAAAAAAAACAAACCCTGGCTTTTGACAGAAAGTGGAAGAATAGGAAGATTTACTGCTGAGTGAAGCAAGCCAGGCTATGAAGGAGAGACATTGTATGTCCCCACCTAATACATACCGAGTCTGCACTCTATACTGAAACTGTCAGGCTAAAGGATGTATAAACACAAGAGATGGATGTGAATGCCAGATGTGGTGTATGTGGAGGAGTTGGGCCTGGGGAAAAACATTTGGAGGAGGGATACGGAGGCAGAGCATTGTCAGGATGGGGAAGTAGTGTTGTTATCTGTGGAAGATATTTTGATTAACTGGACTGGGGAGAAATGTTCACATATTGAAATGTTCACTTGGTAAGCTAAATAATGTGATTGAATGTATAAAAAAAGTAAATAAATTAAAAAAGAATAATCACATATATAGAAAAGAAAGTTAGTGAGACTTGTACAAAGAAGGAAAATAAAAGGGCACATTTTAAAGATGTCACTAATTATATAACGTTCTTGATTCTATAGGTAGATCAGATGTCCTTATCCAGTTTATATATTATGAATCCTATTCTTCTTATATAATTCATAAACAGATCACAGTCCCTTGGACTGCCTGTAAAAGAGGAAAAATAAAACATTTTCATTTTTCTTCATCTTTTAAAATTCTCTGTCAAGTTAACAATGTTTCTATAATGAACTTTTAAGCAAAATACCTTCAATATATTGAGAACTACTATAGAGGAAACAGAGTCTGAGCTTTTGCAAAGCCCGTGGTAGTCTGAGATATCAGAATCCACTCTCATAATTAGGTTGGAACATTAAAGAAAATCCCCAGAGAATCTGTAATTATTCCCATGTGTGGCTAAAACTGTGTTCCCTGGGAAACTCCACCCAGAAAAGGCTTAGCCCAGAGGTAGCATTTTCTGGGCTATGAACTATGAAATTTGAAAATATGTCAGATTTCTAGGATATTTATATCATAAATAGTGTCAAGATTTGCATGACATTAATTTACTGAGCAGGAAGCATCAGACACCTGAAGTTTCCTGTTCTATTTATAAGCAGTCTTCCTTCTTCTTTTTCTTAGGCCAGAAAATTAGATGACTTTTCTCCACTTTACACTACACACACACACACACACACACACACACACACAGTTATTCTCTTTATGCACAGTCTTCCTCCCCTAAAACGTACACCACCTGTTCATAAACCCCAATTTGTGGAATTATTCAGGTTGATTAATACAATTATAAACCAAATATGAATATAGAAGTTAGCTTTGAAAATTAACTAAATTTATTTTTATACTATCCTACACCACACCTGTGTGGTTATAAAGCTATGGTTGGTGCTCTAGACATGAGTAAGGCATAGATTCAAATTAAAGTTAATAGATATGGGTACAAATCCACTGTTTAAATTAAAATTATATTTTGCCATGTGGAAAGAGGTCATTGGGTCAGTTTTTAGTTTTTATTTTTTTGGGAGAGGTTTTTGCTATAGGGTGTGTGCGCTTGCCAGAAAGACAGAGAGACAGAAAGCAAGAAATCACCCCTCAGGGAGGTTGGCCATGCCACAATCTCATCTCCTCCATTCTCCTCTTGGGATCTTGGGCACGCATGCACACATGCCCGGCGTGAGTTTAAGCAACTTGGTCCTGGATTTGAACCGCGGTCGACTATATGGTAGTCCAGCAACATAGCCATTATGCTAACTACTGGTCCCTGGGTCAGTGTTTATAATCTTTTGTTTAGTGACAGAATTTTCCTTTCAAGTTAAATTGCACATGCAATCTCAATATATAGACAGTTTAAAGAAGAGCTACTTGAGGGAGGCAGGAACTGTGCCTCTTCCCCCTTCCAGACACAATATATTTGGGAATTTAGTAATCCCCAAAAGATCTTCAGCAAAATATTATGTAACTAGGTTAAGAGAACCCTCAACATTTTAGCTTATAGAAGTTATCATATATGCATTTCCATTAAGTGAGGATATATAGAGGGAAATAGGACCACCAGATGGCATAATGTTTAAGTCACTAGACTTTCATGTGGTTGACTGCAGTTGAAGTCTTGGATCGGGTGGCTTGAAAAATGCTTGGTGCATGTGTATGCATGCCCAAAATCCTGAGAGGAGAATGAAGAATATATAGAGATAAAAATATATAATGAAAAAAAAATTTATAGACACCTGTAATATAAAACAATAATATGCTTCATTAATTATACTTCTCACATACTAAAATTAAAAATATTCTGTGGTAGTCTTAAAAATTAATACAATAAATACATTTGACTTCACATACTCAGGATCTGTCTAGAAACAAGTCTAGCTTTTTTTAAAAGAATTATTTAATTTTATTATTATTATTATTATTACTTTTCAATTTGCTATAGGGTACATACACTCACCAGAAAGAGACAAAATGAGAGAGAGGGAAAGTGAGAAAGCAAACTGCAAGGTCTGGGACTCAAACTGCAGACTGTCATGTGGGAGTCCAGCTCCTTAATCATCATGCAACCCACTGGCCCGACAAGACTATCTTTTAGAGACATATAAACCAATGATTAATATAGTTTTGAAATGCTGCTTTTAAAGTCATACTGATCTAAATAGAATTAGTTAGCACCATTCTTTTATCTTTAAATCTGGATCACAAACAGAAAAGGGATAATCTGAATCCCAAACAGAAAAGGGATAATCTGAATCTCAAAGAGAAAAGGAATATATATATGTATATATATAAACATATATATATTCCCAAATTCTACTACAAACAGATGCCATAAGGTTGTCAGTGGTTAATATTCTGGGCTTTGGGGACCAGCTGTTAGCGTAATGGCTATGTCGCTGGACTCCCATGTAGTCGACCGCGGTTCGAGTCCCGGACCCGGTGGCTTAAACTCACGCCGGGCGCGTGTGCTAGAGAATGTAGAATCAACTTTGAGTCTTAGTATTGGCTTTTACCTGTTATTTAATTTCCTTAAAATGAATTTATGCTACATAAAATAAGGCCGACAGTAACAAATAAAATTAAAAATTAGGTAATATGTTAAAACTCCTATCATAGAAAACGTTATACTTATTTTGAAATGTCATTATGAAGTGTTATTTTAAATAGTCATAACTTTAAAATGTTATTTCATATTGGCCAAGTGTTATTTTTTAAAAATCTAATACATGTTTATATTTCTCACAAATAGGAATTATTATTTGCAAGCACTTAGATTATATATATAATATATGTATGTTATATAATATATGCTATATATTATATATATTTTTTGATTTTATGCACACACACACACACGCACAATTAAAATATCACGCAAGTGGAAAGTCAATTACTAGCTTAGAATAAACTTAAAAATTTTAGTCACCATGTAAGCTAATGAACTAAAACATCTTCTGAATAAATTACAAAATAGTTATAGAGTAAGTTCTTTCAAGAAACAAACACATAAACAAAACATGAATACACATATACAATTCAAATGCACTTGAGTGAATGTGGTAAAAAATTTTCATAAAAAAATAAGGGCAGCAACTATACCTTCCAAAGTAAATTCTAAAACTGTTCATACACTCTGTACAAGTACTTCTCCAATTGTGATTTTAATATACCTCCCAGGATAGGCTGTTATCTGATGGATCCATATTTGGTTTATTATTCTGTTCAATAATGATTATGGTAAAT
>NW_006159908.1:1792262-1802832 GCF_000334495.1 Tupaia belangeri chinensis | reverse complement strand
TAAAGAATTATTAATTTAATTTTTTATTATTATTATTATTCAATTTGATCAGAGGGAGCAAGTGAGAGAGAAATCATGCCACCAGATCTAGGACTTGAACTATGGACTGCCATGTGGGAGTCCAGCACCTTAAATACCACACCACCTGCCAGCCTCTAGAAACTGAGATTTACCCTGGAGAATTTATGCCATTTATAGTTATTTATAAATTTAATTAGCACAATTACATTGAGTCTTTTTTGTTAATTTCTTGAAAATTTATATTTTATTTAAACACAGCATATAATTTAAGAAAATAATTTGCTAATACTTGTTATATGCCTTTAGAATTGCCAAAAAGAATAATTTTGGTTTTTTTTAGTCCACTATTAAATTTTATATCAATTTACACTAATAAATTAAGTTTTAGATCATTTAAAGATAATATACTTTACTATTTCTGTTAGATTTCTATTAGCAATAATTATTACTAACCGAATAATATTAATACTAATAATTGTTAGTAATTATTGTTAGTAAGAATTACACTATCTTTGTTCATTTAAAAAATGTTCAATAGGCATATATTCTATGTATACATTGAATTATCAGGTACACAAAATTTGCACAAAAACTGCAATACAGACTAAAAATCAAACAAGCTAATAACTCTGCAGAGTAATAAGTAGTTAATAATTGCATACTAGAGAGCATGTTAACATCAGAGAGGCATGTCATTTATAACAACTAACCTCATTATATTGATCTTCATTTAAGTTATCTTTATCATAATTTAAATAAAATATTATATATAAGCCTAAGCATAAAATGAAAATTTCATGATAATACAAATTGGATTATAAATCATTTTAAATATTAAAAAACAAATGATTATAGTTAAGCATATGATATTAAACACCAAGAAGTAAAATGTAATTGGCTTTTCGATACAGTATTTACACTTTTTTAAATATAAAGTATAAGAAGATTGATAACTTGTAAAACAACAAAGACCTAATTTTTAAATAAATCCTACTGACTTTAAGAAAACATTCACTGCTCTTTATTGTCTTTGCTATCTAATTTCTTAGTATTTATGTAAGTGTCATTTTCCACCATTTGGGTAATAGAAAAATCCCTTGATTTGTTTTACTTAAAGAAAAATTATAATGACTTACCTTTAAAGAGGTAAGGAGGATTTTCACTCAAGTGCTCCAACATATAAACACACAATTCTTAATAGGACCAAACGGTATTCAGCAGAAAACTCTTGCACTGAAATTCTCATTACATAAGTGTGTGAGAGTTTATATGCTTTTAAAAAAAAAAACTGTAACGTCACATCCTAATGTGTGGTTTGTTGCCAGAGAAATTGAAAAAAAGAAAAGAAACCCACACACATAATTCTATTGGAAGGACTTACAAGGGTCTATTTTTTATGGCCTGTTGAAGACCTATTACCTATATCTGAGACACTCAGCAGTACTGTTTTTTTTCTTGCTATTTTCCCATCCAAGTAAGTCAGAGGCTAGAGAAACAAAAGGAACTTGCTCAGCTGTCCCTAATATATTCTTTTTTTACCACACAATCATTATTCTAGATACTGAACTGAGACTATTGGTGGAAAGGGTAAATTGAGGAGAATAATCATAGTCTCACTTCCCTGTCATGCCTGAGATTGCAAAATTCATCTCATGACACTGAAATAAATACACTTTTCTATACAGCATAAAGCTAAACTTCTTTGAGACTAATAATTTTGAAAACAATTAGAGACTGTCAAAAAACAAGGATGACAAACAGACTTTTAAAAAGGAAATAGCCTATTGTTTTAGCTGGAACTTCTTAACTGTTTATCATTTTCTGTTAGTTTTACAGAGGTTTCATGAGCACAGCAAAGTCCTTCTATTAAAGAATAAATTCTTTAAACATCTTCAGTCGAAATACAACTATTAAATAACATTTAAATAGAATTACTATGAAGAAAATCTTTTAGTGTAAAGAAGTATATACTTAAATCATCTTCAAAAAAGTCATTATATTTGAATCAGAATAGAAAGCCTTGCTTACACTTTGAGAAAAGAAGGACTCTCAATTATAAGACCCCCCTCCACACACACACACACACACACACACACACACACATCCACAGAATCTTACAGAGAAAATCTGCAGAAGTTTAAGCTGGCATATATATCTGACAGACTAGCTAGATAAATGCCTCCAAGTCAACCTTGAAATAAATAAAGCAACCTAAGAATAACGGTCTAGGAAATATATTTAGTTCATTAGATCATATTTAAACTAGTCCTTATCATTAGGTGGCGCATGCTGTGCTGTCTCTTCTGGGCATGTGAGCACACAACAAATTCTTTCACTTGCCAACACTACAATATTACTAATTGGAAAGGCACCCTAGCCATTCTAGTCTTCTCAAATATTATTTTCTTTCTTTGGATACATTTATTTAAAAATTAAAAGAAAATTCTTACACATGTATTTACTTTTTTTTCCTTTTTTTTTTGAGTTTTTTTTTGCATGTATTTACTTTTTTTTCCTTTTTTTTTGAGTTTTTTTTGCAATAGTGCGTGTGCGCTCGCCAGATAGACAGAGAGAGATTTTGAGTTTTTTTTTTTGCTATAGGGCGTGTGCGCTCGCCAGATAGTCAGAGAGAGACAGAGAGACAGAAAGCGAGAAATCATCCCCCAGGGGGGATGGCCACACCACAATCCCTTCTCCTCCGTTCTCCTCTCGGGATCTTGGGCACGCACGCACATGCACCTGGCGTGAGTTTTAAGCCACCGGGTCCGGGACGCAAACCGCGCTTGACTAGATGGCAGTCCAGTGGCATAGCCATTACGCTAACTGCTGGTCCCACACATGTATTGATTTTTTAATGGAAATATTTATTTAAAAATTAATAAGAAGTCCTAAAAATATTTTAGGTACATTAGGATAATTTTATTTTCAAACATCAGACCATTTATTTAGGATAACATAAATATGACCTGCAATTCATTAACACTTATCCTTCTCATTTAAAAAAAATATCTTACAGAAATTTCAGGAAACTTAAAAAGGTAATGTCTTTATCACTTTGACCTTCTATCTTGGTTCCATGATAATAAAAGGTAGTACAGAGGCTAATACATATTTTAAGAATATCAATTTTGTAGACATCTATTTTCTCAAGCCACATTGATATATTTTCGAATTAACCTTAATTCTCACACATGCATACCTCAATATGAATTCAGAAATAGTTTGTCAACACATGAGTTCAGATAAGATTTTAAGGAACACATTTTAAACATATGGAAAGGAGAGTTAAATTTTATTGAAAATCTGAGCACTTTTTCTGAAAGATGTTTCCAAAACAAAAATACATGCAAACCAGATGCCTAAGTTGAGGCTGAACTTACTTGGATCATTATTTAATGAGTAGCTAATGCCATCCAAATCTTCTGACTTCTTTGGAAAGGAAAAATGTCAGACACTCCCCTAAGCAGCTCAAAGAATCAGATTTACACTCCCAGAGGCAGCTGTTACGTGTTCAGCCCCACAGACAAGAGTTTCTGAGCAGCTTAGCACAAAAGACCAGGAAAGTACACAGCTCATCAAATCTGTACCCATTAATTTTGAAGAAAATACACACCTTAAACAACAAGGCCACACAATGCTGTGCCCATTGTAAAGAAAAGAAGGTTCGAGCTTTTATTTTTCAGAGTATGAAACCACCGTATTTTGAAAGGCTGTGGGTTATATGAGGGTATGCCTTGCCTTACATAAATCCACAGTAGCACAGATAAATGTATTAGAATGACAGGGTAAATTTTCAACATACATAAGTCAGCTTAGGTACTTAATTTCATTGGAAACTTTTTTGTGACAGACCCCATAGGAATAGAAATCAAACAGATATTGGTTTGGATTCTTCCTGAGGCTAACAGAACTAGTTATTGACTGGGAATTGGTAAATATCTATTTACTTTATTTTTTTTCCAGTTTTATCAAGGTACAATTGACAAATAAAAATTCAAGATATATATGGTTTTTTAATTGCCAGAAGGCTCATGCACTTACTAGAGAGAGGGAAAAAGAGAGAACTCCTAAGTGGGGCATGAAATCTCTTTCAACTCCCAATTCTGTTCCCCCTTTCCTCCACTTCTGCTTTCTGTGATTTCTTCATCCTGCTAGGATTTGGAGCAGGCATGCACATATGCCCTCAGAGTGCTTTCCAAGCCAAACTAGGTCAGCCATGTGGGATCCAGCTTCCTACACACAGGGTTTACCCACTACAGTACAGGGCTGGTGCTACATGATGTTTTAAGCTTGTGTCGACATTGTTTTGATATATGCAGACACTGAAATGATAGGCACAATGAAGTTAATTAACATGCCCACTGTTTTTACTTTCTTAATCATGAAATGAAGGAAACTAAATGAAAAAGTGATGGTAAGAACTAAACAAGATGAGCTGTACATAGCACTTTTCAGGGGCCTAACTACTAAGAGGTACTTGCAAAAGGCTCCCTTTCTATCACTTCTCTTTCTACAAGCCTCCTTCACCCTTTCTCCTTTCTTGCCTTTGCTTTCCATAGATCACTTATCACCATTGGGCAAACTCCACGACTGACATGGTTTTGTTCTTTCTCTGCACTTACTATAATACTGGGTCTGTGATGAGGAGGATACTTGTTTGTTTAGTTCACCTCTGAATCCCCAGAGCATAGAAAAAACTCGTGGATGGTTGCCCATTGAATGAATTGACACATACAACTATTATAACTTTAGTAATATTTTAAATGAAGTGACACTGGATGGAAATGAGAGGCTATAGTGATACATTCTTTGTTATACAGATATGCAGTGGCTTGATTGGGAGTAAGAGCATCCATTAAGAAAGTGAATGAATCCAAGTTGGATTTTGGAATTTATCACTTCCAAAGTACATAATTAGTTACTAATTACTTTGCCTCTCTGAGCCACATGGAAGTATCTCCCTCATAGAATTGCTATAAAGATTAAATGATGGGGACCAGTGGTTGGTGTAATGGCTATGTTGCTGGACTCCCATGTAGTCAACTACGGCTTGAGTCTTGGACCTGGTGGCTTAAACTCATGCCAGGCGTGTGTGCATGCATGCCCAAGATCCCGAGAGGAGAATGGAGAAGAGATTGTGGCATGGCCATTCCCCCGGGGGATGATTTCTCGCTCTCTGTCTCTCTGTCTGTCTTTCTGGCGAGCACACGTGCCCTATATCAAAAACCTCTCGGGAACCAACAGTTAGCATAATGGCTATGTCGCTGGACTCCCACATAGTCGACCGCGGTTCAGTCCCGGACCCGGTGGCTTAAAACTCACACCGGGCGCATGTGCGTGCATGCCCAAGATCCCCAGAGGATAATGGAGGAGAAGGGATTGTGGCATGACCACCATTTCTCACTTTCTGTCTCTATGTCTCTGTCTGGAGAGAGCACGCACGCTATAGCAAAAACCTCTCCAAAAAAAAAAAAGAAAAAAAAAAACTCAAAAAAAGTAGATTAAATCATGAAGAACTCAGCACAGAGCCTGACATATAGTTTTTTAAAGAATCATTTATTCAAGTTTTGATTAACAAATAATTACTATGCTTATCATTGGCCAATAAACCAAATTTTAGTTTAAGGAATTTATTAAATACAGAGAAGAAATGAGAAATCTCTTTCAACTCCCAATTCTGTTCCTTGGAAGTAACCAATATAGAGTAGGTGTGAACCAATTCCTCAGTAACTTTATGATTTTAAATTTCTATACATATGTATATGGAATAATACATATACTGAATCATCCTTTCTCAACTTGCTCCTTCTCATATTATGTGCCTTGGAGGTATTTCCATATTATGAATAAAGTTAACTCTTTTCCCATTATTGTAAAATATTCCATGGTGAAAGATGTTTTATCTTTTAAGTGGCCTGCCTCGTATTAAGTGGATATTATCATTATTTCTAGTTCTTTGCTATTATAATAAAAAATGCAAGAAAATCGTATACATATAGCTTTACCTGTGCTAGGGCAACAGAAAAAAGATCAAAAAGTAAAATTTTTGGAACACCATGTGTACCTTTTTGTCGTTGCTATTATACAAAATTTCACCAAATGTCTGTTCAGACAAAATGCCTATCTCTGTATCTTACCCATACTAGTTCATAACAAACTCCAAGACTTAATAAAGTATGTTAGATATTTTTTTTCTAAATAGATTTAACCTATTTTCCAAAATATATGAACTATTTTTATTTTTAAAACATGTGACAATTTTCTTGTTCATTCTTTTCAAGGTTTGTTTTTTCTTTTCTTATTAACTAATAAAAAAACAGCCAGTCTTCTAACATGTAACACTATTCTAGTTGACAAATTTTTTAAACTTTATTTTTATTGTAGGATTTAAATATGAAGACTCTTTAAGATCAAAAAGTAAAATTTTTGGAACACCATGTGTACCTTTTTGTCGTTGCTATTATACAAAATTTCACCAAATGTCTGTTCAGACAAAATGCCTATCTCTGTATCTTACCCATACTAGTTCATAACAAACTCCAAGACTTAATAAAGTATGTTAGATATTTTTTTTCTAAATAGATTTAACCTATTTTCCAAAATATATGAACTATTTTTATTTTTAAAACATGTGACAATTTTCTTGTTCATTCTTTTCAAGGTTTGTTTTTTCTTTTCTTATTAACTAATAAAAAAACAGCCAGTCTTCTAACATGTAACACTATTCTAGTTGACAAATTTTTTAAACTTTATTTTTATTGTAGGATTTAAATATGAAGACTCTTTAATTTTTTCCCATTAACTCTCAGTCATTTCTTTTTAAGGACTGTGCCATATTTTAACAGGCTTTTTGTACTTTGAGAATATGAAAAAAACTCTTCTAGTAAATTAAGGTTGTTAAAAATCCTTTGTAACAGTATTTGAGAGAGGCTGATTCATGGAATTTAACACTTATGAATTAGTAAAAGAGGAAGAATACAGTAAGTTGAGTAACACAAGTATTGTAACATATTTAAGCAGATGACAGATGCATTACAAGACGTCAAGAAGAGGGATCACATGGTTCAAGTTCTGATCAGTTTTTTTAATAATAGGATTTGTGAACTAGGCAGGACATAGTCATATTCCCGAGGTCTTTTTTTTACTAAGGATAGCCATACAGTTTACCTACACCCTCAAGTTGTAGTAGTTTCAAAGGAATATAAAACAAGCTGAAGATCAAATCAGATGGCAGACTTAAAGTTATATGTATTAGTAGTTTATAGTGGTAAATAACTTTTTCTAAGTGTTCTGGTTTTTGTTTTTTTGTTTTTAGTTCAACAAGTGAAAAGGAGCATTTCAATGCACCTTGCAATACACTAAATTGTAAGGGTAAGTGAAGGCTCAAACTGTGAACATGATGATGATGATGATACAATAGCAAAATTAATACATATTGTGGGCTTACTATCTGCCAGATATTGAGCTAAGTGTTTCAAATATATTATGCTCCTGAACAACCATACCTCTTAGAACTTGCGCTCATTAGATAAATAGCCAAAGTCACACAGGAATATGTGCCAGAACAAGGGTTAAAATCTAAACCGACTAGAGTCTGTACTCTGTTTTTTTTTGGGGGGGGATCAACATGTTCTGGGTTTTTTCATTTGTTTGTTTGTTTTTTGAGAGATTTTTGCTATAGGGTGCATGTGCTTGCTGGAGAGACAGAGAGACAGGAGAGAGAGAGAGTTAGAATCATTCAGGTGGGGATGGTCATGCCCATGCTGCAATCCCCACTTTATTCTCCTCTCAGGACTCTGGGTACACAAACACATGTGCTGGGTGTGAGCTTCAAGCAACCAGGTCCTGGATTTGAACTGTAGTAGCCATGTGGGATTCCAGCACCCCAAACACTATGCTGGGTGTGAGCCTCAAGCAGCCAGGTCCTGGATTTGAACTGCAGTAGCCATGTGAGGGGATTCCAGCACCCCAACCACTATACCACCTGATTAATATGTTCTTAACAATACCAAATTTTACAGTTTCTAAACATATGTACAAACAGAACAATTTTAAATGGCCTGATATTACATTGAGAAAAAAAAACAATGAACAAGTAATGGACAGTAAACATATTTTTATAATTATTTTAGATCAAACAAAATATAAAATTTCATTATCTTTTTTTTTTTTTGAGAGATTTTCGCTATAGGGCGCGTGTGCTCACCAGACAGACAGAAAGAGACAGAGAGATAGAAAGAGAGAAATCACCCCCCACCAGGGGGGATGGCCACGCTGCAATCGCTTCTCCTTCATTCTCCTCTCAGGATCTTGGGCACGCATGCACACGCGCCCGGCGTGAGTTTTAAGCCACCAGGTCCAGGACGCGAACCACGGTCGACTATGTGGGAATCCAGCAACATAGCCATTACGCTAACTGCTGGTTCCCAAAATTTCATTCTAATTATGTATAAGCAATCTCATAACATTAGTTACCAATTTATACTTGAGGAAAAATGAGTTTTACCACTTAAATCCTTAAGGAGCAACTAACCATGGAGATTTATTTATACATATACACAGATATGTATATATTTATGTATACAAACATATTTGTGTGAATATATCTCTATTTCTTTTCAATTGCTAGGTTGTTCATTTATAGAAGCATCAACCCAATGAGGAAAGATTCACATGCAGGAATAAACATCAATATATACATATATAATTTTTAAAGACCATTAAATCACATAAGACAAAGCATACTTTAAGGGCAGTGAGGTGTTGAGATTTCTAATATCACCCCTTAAAAAACTTCAAAGACATTGTTAAGGATAACATGCAGAGTGTCAGGGTAAAGTTTAGATTTAAACCGCATAGCCTAATGAATCCACAGATGGGTAAAAGCAAGCATATTGCTTTAAAAATACAAATGGTCTTACCTACATATTTAATAGGAGTCATGGTAGAAGCTGTGTTCAAAAGAGAGAGTGCCTCTGTGTATGTGGATGGCTCTTATGTGGGCATGGCCAAATCAATATGCAATTTCATAGGCCACATAAATGTTGGCAGACCCAATTCTTACTTGATCAGTTTACAAAGTTGACTTAACTCCCTCTAAGAGGAGAGGGAAAAGTCAATAATTAGATGATGCTAATAAACATAAGGACATGTTTATGAGGAACATAGCTTGTCAGGGAAGTCATGCTTTGTATGGTAGAAAGGAAATTATTAGGGAAAACAACAGAAATATTCAGGTAGAGAATTACTAGGCTTCAAAGCATGGTGTGGTGAAATAGTAGGGAGAAAAGTCAAATAATTTATAGTCAAAACAAGTATTTAGTTGATGAGTACCAAATTTAAAAGTTTGAGAAAGAAATAATCATTAATTAATAAGACATATGACAAGGCAAAATGATGGAAAATTTGTATAGTAACAGAAGGTATGACAAATTTTAGTGCTGAGAAACATTATAATTGCTCTGGAATAAAGTGATCATTTCTGAAAAGAGGTCTTAAAAGTGTTTAAGGAGCATTGGAGAAAGCAATTTACCTCTACATTGGATTTTCTCTTGAACAAAATAATGTATTTTAAAATGCTTTAAAAAGTCAGTTTTTAAAACTTTAATTCAATACCATTAAAATAATCAAAGAACATGATAACTGTATTAAACAAAAATATTTAAAAATCAGATGGATGAGATAAAGTGATTTTGTTCCACTTAATAAACATATTGACAAAGTTGTCTTTTAAAAACTTAAACAAGTTGGCATCTGTACCATCTGCCCATCACCTTATTGAAAGGTATGCAGCACTTGGGCATTAGCTTTCCCAGACTTAAATACATAAGCACACCCCAAATGCACATTTTCCAGGGACATGAAAACATGCCTAATCAGATTTCTTTGTAAAGCCAAGGAAAAAACATTTACTAAGGGAACCAGCAGTTAGCATAATGGCTATGTCACTGGACTCCCACGTAGTCGACCGCGGTTCACGTCCTGGACCCGGTGGCTTAGAACTCACACCAGGTGTGTGTGCGTGCGTGCCCAAGATCCCAAGAGGAGAATGGAGGAGAAGGGATTGCGGCTTGACCATCCCCCCTGGGGGGTGATTTCTCGCTTTCTGTCTCTATGTCTCTCTCTGTCTGTCTGGCAAGCGCACGCGCCCTATAGCAAAAACCTCTCCAAAAAAAAAAAAATTTACTAAGAAGTGTGTATATGATAATTTGTTTAAACAAGCAAACAAAAAAAATCACACAGGAAATAATATGTTCCTGATGTTTTTTATCTATTTATTTATTTTGAATGGAGAAGTTGATCTTTCTGCCCTGACACTTTGAAAGACTATTTGGCCCAAAACCTATATATGGATGATACAACAGCTTCTACTAGTAGTTTCAAAGGAATATAAATAATTTATTACAGTTAATTAAATCAAAATATTATGGGCATGCATGTATGTGTGCATATACATACATATATAATATATATACACATATGTGTGTATGTGTGTGTGTATATATATATATGTGTGTGTGTGTGTGTATATATATATATATGTATATAT
>NW_006159908.1:1767544-1791234 GCF_000334495.1 Tupaia belangeri chinensis | reverse complement strand
AAGCAAACAAAAAAAAATCACACAGGAAATAATATGTCCCTGATGTTTTTTATCTATTTATTTATTTTGAATGGAGAAGTTGATCTTTCTGCCCTGACACTTTGAAAGACTATTTGGCCCAAAACCTATATATGGATGATACAATAGCTTCTACTAGTAGTTTCAAAGGAATATAAATAATTTATTACAGTTAATTAAATCAAAATATTATGGGCATACATGTATGTGTGCATATACATACATATATAATATATATACACATATGTGTGTATGTGTGTGTGTATATATATATGTATATAGATAGATAGATAGATAGATTTCTGTGTGTGTAAATATAGATGTGACAAAGCTTCCAGAAACAAATGCTCTTTTGAAAATGTTATGAACCACTTAAATTGTTTGGTTTCCATATTTTCATGAGCAGATTCTAGAAGACAGTCTAGACAGAATAAAAGGTGACAGACTTGTGCTGTAAGACATGACACCTCTTAAATCAGAAGCATTCCAAAATATGAAACCCTTCAACTGTCCTGCATGTGTCTTTGTGATAGCTGCTCGCCTGCTTGAGTAAAAATAATTACAAACTTATCCTTAGTAGAATAAAACTTTTATTTTGGAATCTCCACACTTAAATTTTGAGATATTACAGGTTTGACTTACTTATTAAACTTCATTTTAACCCTGACACTTTAGTAGCAGCATTAAAGTTTGCTTCACGTTGTGGAGCAATGACAATGAACTCAATAGAGAACTTTACTTTTGGTTATGTAAAAAGAAATTTTTATCCTTCTAACTTTACTAGAGAGGTTTAAGTGGTATGAACCCTGTCTTTAAGCAACTGTTATTCTCATTGTTCTCTAACAAGCAACCAAGGACGCAAAACATGTTTATTGTGACTCTCCCCTTTCAGACTCCTGAACATGACTTTTTTCTTTTGTTCTGGGCTTGGGATTTAAGCAAACAATAGTGGTGCTGTGGAATGTCATCATCAAATGACTCAAGCAGTCCTACTACTTTTGCACTGCTCAATTAATACATAGATCCTCAGAGATTTCGAGCACAGGTTATGTTTTCTTGACTCTCGGAACTCAAGGTCTCTCTATTTAGGCTAGCAAACTATCCTATACTACGATGCCTCTGGTTTGTGGGTGAGCATACAAATGTGAGTTGATAAGCTTACGTTGTCTGAGTATGTTTCAGTGTACTCTTCCATGCTTTTTGTTAACTACATACACAGTGCTTTAGTGTTCAGAGCACATATGCTAAGAATATCATTTAATTTCCCCAGCTTGCATCCAACAAGGTTTGTAGCAGCATCCTCTCTGTATTTCAAGGACTAAAAACATTTTCTGGACATCATCCAAGATCACTGCTAAGCCTGTTTTTCTTCTCTTTTTCAACAACTCCTCAGGGAAAATTGGGTAAGCATAATAGGTCGGAGAAAAAGACTACAGAGTAAAAATCTGAGGTAAAATAAATCTATGAAAGCATGGAAACCACATCATTTTATGCAACGTCAAAGTTAAAATCATTAAATAATGTCCAAGATGTAAAGAAGCATATCCCAAAAGATCGTGTTTATAGTAAGACTTCTCCCCTTCACAAGCATCTCTTTTGAAATTTGTTCTTTTTTTCTTCCTTGGTGACCCTATATATTCATCTGTTCTGGTTGACTCCTATCTATTGGACATCTCATTTTTATCTTAATCTTCAAAATGGTGCCTGGTTTTAGGTATATACATTTTTAATTGTGTCTACATTAATGTAATGCAGTTGCACATAGAAAAGAACAAGTATTATTAAATAATTGCAAATTTCTTTTTAAAGAAACTGGGACCAGCAGATAGCAAAATGGTTACATTGCTGGACTCCCATGTTGACCATGGTTGGAGTCCCAGGCTTGCTGGCTTCAAACTCATGCCAGGTACCTGTGCGTGTGTGCATAAGATCCCAAGAGGAGACTGGAGTAGAAGGGATTGTGGCATGGCCATCCCCCCTTGAGGGGGTAATTTCTTGCTTTGTGTCTATCTTTGGCCAGCGCACATGCCCTATAGCAAAAATTTCTCTAAAAAATGCAAAAGTAGAGGAAACCAAGAATTTATTTGATCATCCATTCCTTGTATAGAAATGCTCACTTTAGTCACCTAGGAATATTTCTGGGCCAGGGACCAGTAGATGGTGTAATGGTTACATCACTAGACTCCCATATAGTCAACCACTGTTCGATTCCCAGACCTGGTGGCTTAAACCTCATGCCAAGCACATGTGCATATGTGACCAAGATCCCAAGAAGAGAATGCAGGAGAAGGGACTGTGGTATGGTAATCCCCCTGAAGAGATGATTTCTTGCTTTCTGTCTCTCTGTCTCTTTGGTGAGCACCTGTGCCTTATCACAAAAAAATTCTCCAAAAAGAAGGGATATTTCCAGGCCAGCAAGTGGCATAGTGGTCATCTCTACAGTTTGAGAGCTGACAGCTTGAAAAATACACTGGAAGCATGTATGTATGTGTGCCCAGAGAAGAATGAAGGACAAGGGATGAGGTGTGGGAACTCCTCCTCAGGGGGTGATTTCTCACTTTCTCTCTGTCTCCTTCCAATAAGTATACAGACCTTTTAGCAAAAATCTAAAATGAAAAAATTATATGTATTTCTGTCTTGAAAGATATAAATCAACCAAAATTCAACACATAACAATTAGTCTTCTAAAATCATCAAAAATTATTTTTATTAAAACCAAACCTTATTCTTCCACTTATTCCTTTAATCTTTTATTTTCAAACTTATGTATTAGAATATGTTGAAATTCTTTAAACTATTGAAATTCAAAACAAGATTAAATTAAATTTATGCTTTTTTGGGGGAGAAGGTAGATTTTTGTTATAGGGTACGTATACTTGCCAGAGAGACAGAAAGAGACAGAGAGAAATCATCCTCCTGGGAAATGGTCACGCTACAATCCTTTTTTCTCCATTCTCCTTTCAGGATTTGGGCATGCATGCACACATGACTGGCATGTTTCAAGCCCCTAGCTCTGGGACTTGAACCATAGTTGGCCATGTGGGAGTCCAGTGCCTTAACCATCATGCCACCTGCTGACCCTAAATTTATGCTATTTTTAAAACTTTCTCTGGTTTATCTACCATATCATTTAGGATAGCAGGAAAAATACTGTAGTATTGGGTCATTGGAAAAATCATGACACGTTTTTGTGTGCTTTCTAGGCAAAAATGCATCATGACTTTTCAGATGACCCAATAATTTTCTTTTAAAGTCCTTTGGTGCTAATTAGATTGTTTGGAAAACCAGTTCTTTCCATGATGCAATGGTTACCATTGACTATGCCACTCTTCCAGACAATTTTAGCCAATTTTAGGTAGATAAAATTAAAACTAAAAAGAGGTAATATCCATTTTAGAGGAATTCAATTTAAGAGTGCCATGATGCATATTGAGAGATTCACTTCAATTTGTAAAGATAAAGTACAAAGAATAAATCTAAAGTCAGCCATCTCAATTGACTAAATCATACTCCTTGATAGATACTTAAACATGCTTGGGAATTTCCCAAGGAAAGAAAGATAGTAACGTTTTCTTAAGATTTTTCCTCCTTAATGTACCTTATGTATTGCATGATATTGCATCTAAAACACCCATGCTATACTTAATATTCTCCTTTATTTAATTAACTTTGTAAAAACACACACGTAACATGCTCCTTGTTCAACACTGGTAAAAGTTGGTTCTTCTATCTTCTTTCCTCCATCCCAATCCCAATGCCCCAGGTGAAAAAATAAAGAGACATGTAGTCATGCTGCAAGGGACCCTCCAACAACATCAAGAAAAAGCCAGCCTGAGCCAAATGTAACATTCAAATAAGGGGAAGTGAAGAGAAAGTTAAGAAGAAAGAGCCAAAAATTTGATCCAACTGTGTCTAAAAAGTGCTGTGTCTAGAGTCTTCAATTATGTGGGCCCACATCTTCATATTGATTCAGCTAGTTTAACTGAAAGAAAACAAAGTGATACCCCAAATTTCTCTATAAAACATGAGCTTTAAATTACATGTATTTTAAACAAAAATGTGTAACCAAAGTCCTAACTCATTAAATGTGGTCAAGGAACATGGCTTAATCAGTAGGCATCTATAAAACTAATAAAAGGGGAGAAGGAAAAAAAATTCCTCCAATATGGTTTTCTTTTATTTTTTAAGAATTATGTATTTAATTCAATTTGTTGTTATTATTATTGTTATTTTTAATTTGACCAAAGAGAGAGAGAGAAAAAAGGAAAACAAGAAAGTAAGCTATTAGATCTGGGACTTGAACTGTGGTCGACCATGTGAGAGTCGAGTACCTTAACCACCCCACCACCTGTCAGCGCTCCAATATGGTTTTCTATACTCTATATCACAAATATGGATATTAATATGAATCACATATAAAACATCATTTTAATATATTTTATTAATCTACATAGCTCTACAACAATTTAGCATCCCCCCCCCATAGGAAATGCTCTATAAAAGCTTCACTCGTCAGGGGGACCAGCAGATAGCAGAATGGTTACGTCATTGGACTCCCACATACTAGATTGTGGTTCGAGTCCCAGACCCGGTGGCTTAAAACTCATGGCAGGTGGGTGTGCGTGCCCAGAACCCCAATAGTAGACTGCAGGAGAAAGGACTGCAGTGTGGCCATCCCCTCTGAGGAGTGATTGCTTGTTTTCTGTCTCTTTTCTCTCTCTTAGGTGAGGGCATGCACCCTATAGCAAAGACCTCTCTACCAGGAGGGAAAAAAAAAAAAAAAGAGCTCTATTCATCATTTATTTGTTCATTCATAATTTGTAAAATAGCATGGTTATAATGAAATTCCTTAGAATGCATTCACTGGAATTTTATTAGTAGTACCTATCCCCGAGTTTAATATAGTGCCTGTCACACAATAGGCACTCAAATATTCATTGAATGGATGAATAAGTTATTCTATAAATATCACAGCATAGATACAGAGACATGGGTATGTTAAGCATTCTGGTAGGAGACAATGTACCTTTGCTTTTCCACGTTATCTGATGTAAAGTTTAAAACGACTGATGATTTTCCAGGTGTGCACTCTTTCATGTTTAATAGGCACAAGGCATAGAATGGAATAAAGAACAGGTGTAGTTTGTTTTAAGCAAAAATTTGAATTTATTAAACACATAGTCTGATTATTGCACATTAGAAAATAGCTTTAATTTTTTCATTCCACATATACTTATCAACTACAATACAAGAATGAATGGCATAATCCTATGTAAGTTTTTCCAAACAGTAAAAATATTTTGATGTAACAACTGTGCTTATGTATCTATTGCCAGGAATGGACCTATTAAAATAAAGTTCCAAAAATTTATGAAAACAGCTCTTATATGAGGGGACTTCAAAAAAGTTAATGTTAAAAATAAGATTAAAATAGTTTAATTAAAAAAATTGAAATTCCCATGATATGCATTTTCCATGAATTTTTTGAAGACCTCTCATATTGTTTTATTAACATTTTCCAAGTTTCTTGAATGTATACACTTTAACTTCTAATTTTTTAGATGAATTTAATTTTAGATTTTTGCCATAGGACATGTGCACTTGCTGGACAGAGACAGAAAGAGGGAAAATGAAAAATCATCCCTCCCCCCAGGGGAATACCCATGCCACAGTCCCTGCTCCTCCTTGGATTTTGGCCACTTGCACACATGCGCCTGGTGTAATTATCAAGTCTCCAGCTCCAGGACTTGAAATACGGGAGTTCAGCACCTTCATCACCATGCCACCTGCTGGCCTCTACATTCTAATTTTTTTACTTGACAATTTACAATCTCCTTATATCCTGATATACGTAATCCCTTGATAAGAGTTTGATTTCCTTTGAGTTGCTTTGTATTCTGGATGGTTCTTTTATTTTGTTAAAAAGCAGTGGGTGTTTAGTCTAACTAAAAAGGGCACCTCTGTCTAGGGCAGGGAGCAGTGGGGCCTCCTTATTGGAGCCTTAAACAAGGAACCCTGGGAATTGACTTTTCTGTCCAGATGATGGTAAATTCCATGAAAATGGTCTAAGTTCTGTTTTGGTACTTGTTTACATCTGTGAGATGAGGCATATTATCATCCACAGGGGCATTGCCTGGTTGAACTGATGCACTAGAGGATTCAAAAAAAAAAAAAAAATTGAACACTTGTAGGATTATATGGAAATGAATAAAGTATGGAGAAAAATCAAAGGTATCACCCAATGTCTCACTGTTCCATGAAAACCTGAGTAAGAATGCTTTTCTCACTCACAAGAGAATCTTTAATATGATGAACTCTTAAATATCAAAACATAATGCATAACTGCCCAAACCCAGGAGAAAAGGACAATAAATAGAACCTTGTACTAGTCTTGTCTCAGGGGAGCCCGCTGGCTCTCCCTCTGTTATTGATGGTGATAAACACAAGAGTTAGAATCAATAGGGAGATAAGATAAATACAACACTTACAGTAGAAGAGATTCAGAGAAGCTAAAGTTTGTATACAGTATGGAATGCGTAAAACAGCAGAAGCTGTTAAAATCTACAACTTTGTCTGGTATCAAAAATGGCAAAAGCATAAAAAATGTACTGCAGGGAGAAAAGTACTCAAGCTAAGGGTGAGAGCAAATTTCCCGATGGTCTGTAATTGCAAAAAGGTACCTTTAAATAAATTAATTTTCGGATGCATTTATGTATCAATTTGCATGGCATATTATTTAAGGCATTACATTTTAAAGAGAAATACTATGGTATCATCTCATATTTATATGCTCTCTCTGAATTAGGAGCATATAAAAATGCAAAATGAAAATATTAAAATGTGCCATAATATGCACATACAATTTAGATGAAACTATTAATCGAAGTCAAATTAACAGAGCCTTTTTATGTACTTTTTTCTGTCCTCTCATTTTCTTACTTTTTTACATTTAATCATTGTACATCTTTAAACATTCCAAATGAGTCTTACTAGCATAAATACATTGTACATTAGTCTAGTCAAAGATATTACCATATACATTATCAACAGATCATTTTCCATTTTTGTGTCCACCAAATGTTTTGCGCTTTTTCCCCACTTGACTCCTCCCCTCCCATCCTTGCATTGCCCACTTTCCTCCCACAGCATGTCTAGTATCCACAGTTGCTCTCCATGCTTTTCCCATCATTAGTTTCTGCCACAGAGTGCAGAGTCTCTTTATTAACACGTAGAAAACTATACTAGTTCTATGGTCCCTTGCTGTATACTTCATCCACATTACACATAGACATTTTTATATACAACCTTAAACAATGGAAGAGTAACCAGAAGACATTATAATTTTGAAATAACTAAAAATACATGACAAATTAAGCTTAATTTTTACTTAAACCTAGTATAAATTACAACTTCTTATTTTTTAAATGTGGTAAATTATAATATGATTTAGCTTGACTTTATAAATAACAAAAATACTGGTAGGATGAAGAGTTTATCAGACTATTCTTATCAGCAAAATATGGAGAATTGGCATAATGTTAGTTAATTTCACATTCACTGATAAATTGTGTTGTCATAGCAAGTCCATAGTCACTGAGTTTCTAAGCAACCCAAGACTCCACAGACTGCAAATACTTAGGAGTTCATGGATCTTTCATCATCCTTAAGGGAGAAATATGAAAACATGCTGGACCAGATTCAATGACTACCCAGCAGAACAATGACACCCGTAAAACATCCCCTGTATTAGTATTTATTTAACTCATTCAAACTAATATTTGTACAAGAGCATTATTTGATTATTACAGGGCTAATTAGACAAATTTATGTGGAGAAAATAGTCAGCACCTAGTATATATTGAACAGACAAAAATTGTTGCAGGGATGAAGATGCAATATATAATTCAACTCTCAGGAGATAAAAGTCATTTATATAATAGCATTTATAAATGTCTTAACATAAAAAAATTTTAATAGCATTACTATATAGTATGTTACTTTACTGTCTTTGTTTCTAATTACTGTTAATTGAGGTAACATATGTAATTATAAATCAGTAATTGCTTGAGAGTCTGTGTTGAAATATTTAATTGTTGCTTGGCCAGAATATTTGAGTACCAGTATGGATATTAACTACCCAAATGACAAATAAAATGACATACATGTGAGGTACAAGCAAGGTTATGATCTTTTGAATGAGCAAGTATAAATTAGAATATTCTGTCACTGTCTATAAAGACCTTCCTGTCTTCACATGATGCAACAAACTGTTACGTCCTGTACTTTCTTAATTCACCAGACTTAATTCCCAGCTATTTAAGGTAATAACAATAAACAAAGTTAAGACATACAAATAGTTTGTTCTTACAAACACTGTATTATAATGCAAGTCCAAGCAAAATGTCATTAACAGAAATGATTCTGTGTGACCATTAAAACATTGTACCAGTAATCTGTAAAATTTTACCTAGCTCCTTTATCTGATTTTCCTTCTATATAGCTAATTCTTACCATGAAAAAAATCTTAGAAATGATTTACAAATTGAAAACTCAATTTAATGGTTAATGTTTAAACTCTACTTTGTATATCTTATTGACTGTTGCATCAAAGAGTCAATTGCCCAAGTCAATACTATGCAGTATAATGACTGAGTTCTCTAACCAGAGAGTAAAATAATTACCAAGTCCCCTTTCAAATAAAGCATGGGAGTCACCTATTGTCTAGAGCCATGCCAGGCATGCAAACAGTAGAGCCTGTTTGTGACCTGTACTTGTCACTGTTGACCATAAACAGCAAGGGAAAGTCAATTCTTTCTCCAATATTGAGAAGACTACCCACTCTGCTTTCTAAGCTTAATATAAGAGTCCAAAATTTTCATAATAAGTATAATTGCATTCAGAGGTAAAAGGTGACCATCTATAATTAATAGTTTTCCTGGGACATAAATATTTTTAAGAATAAAGGACAGCTGCACATGAATTTACCCTTTTAGCATGTTGACATTAAATACTCCTCCATTGTTTCATATATATATGCGTATGTATGTTGGAGGGTTTGGGTAATTTCAAATATTTCTTAAATGCCCTCTTATCACTTATTAGTAATGATCACTGGTAAGATTATAATACAATTACTATACCTACTCAACTCCCTCTACTTTTTAAAGATATAACTTCTTATCTAAAAGTTTGGGATAGGATACCTGAATGCTTACAATAATGCACATATTATTACACCGAGAGAAGAGAGAAATACAAATATACTTTAAACTGGACAAGAGAAAGGCAAAACTCTGTCAAATTAGGAGATTTTAGTAGGCAGGCGCTAGTTTTGAATCTTACATCTATAGTCTAAGTAACTTTACAGCAATTACACAAGCATAATTACCAGTTAGAAGTCCGATGAAAGAGTTCAAGGCCATGAATGTTAATGTACTTTCAAAATGCTGGTTGGAAGACCATGGAACTCACACTGATGACTTTGGTTGTGTTTGCCCTAAGTGCTGGGTCAAATCAGTGTTGAACACTGCCCCACCTCCAAGTATCCCAGAATGGCTGTGGAATTTTGAATGACACTCCAGTGACGCAATGGGGTTCTAAACCAAAGTAAACCCCACAGCCAGTGTTTGCCAACCTCTTCAGTTTGAAAATGAGCTGCTCTGCACCCTGGTTCTTTCTTTTAAGAAAAGAAACAATTATTCTATGACGTTTAAAAGAACACAGAAGCAGTTCCCTCTCCAGGGATCTCTCTACCTTCTTTCTCATAGTAATTCCCTAGACTCTTTTCATCCCGTGTCTTCTCTATAGGACTGTACATCCTCCTAGGATCCACAAAACAAAGTGTACACTGGTCTTTGGGACAGGAAACAGGGAGTCCGTGAATATTCTGCTTTGTGGAAAGCTGGATACGAGGGCACCACTGGTCAGGGCCTGGCAAAACTAAGTTCAGGCTTACAATATCTATGATACTTCTCTGCCACATTAGAGAATTAAGATAACAATATTTACTGGTTCTGCTATTACATATGCAACACATACCAATCCAATCCATTAAAATGAGAATGAGGACACACTAAACGTCATGACAGTATTACAGTGTATGCTAAGACCAAAAATGTATGATTGTTTTCAAAACTACTTAAAGCAATAATTCTCTGGGAATTAATGTTGATAATATCCATCCTCCTATATTCACACACTAAATGGATATTTATCACATGGCCACCACATGCTGACAACTCTGTCATGAAGAGGAAGAAAAGTTTGATCCCTACTGTGAGATTTTATAATATGTATGTCAGATATTTGGATATAAATTATAATGAGTACATGAGTGGTAGGTACTTTTATTATACTTTCTTGAAGTGGGAAGATACCCTGGTTGAGAATGTTCATTTTACAGTTGGTTGCACAGCATTTTATGGAAGTCTACAATTTAATTATCATTATCTCCTCAGAACAGGAGACTAGCAAAATAATTAACAATGAGGTTTTTTACTAGTGAAATAAATGGTCTTGAAGATTTATGAATTAGCTTGAAGTATTCCTAGTTAACTGCCTATTCTTACATAACATGGTTTAAAAACAAAACAAGACAAAGAAACTACCAAGCACAGTTGTCTGAAGCTCAGTTCAGAAACTGTCTGTAGTTCAGCTCTTGATTTGAGAACATTCTTGGTCAACTGACTATGACCAGATGTTTAGCTGAATTCTGCAGTTGGCACAGTAAATGTATGCTTCAGATGAACTCTAATTATTGAAGCTATTGTATTTGCCAAGAAAATCAGTAATAGTCTGTCCAAATTGGATTAGGTAATTAAAAAACACTTAATTTTAAGGAGCCTACTCCAGTTATAAATCCACATTAACATATTCTTACTGGAATGAGTTTGGCTATGTACCAAGTGCCATAAATTCTACAGCTCCCACCCAAGGGATTGTTTCTTTATGAAAAACTAGCTCTGTGAGCCAATGGATCTTTGCTTTCCTGAGTACCCTTAGACTACAAAAAACAAAGAGTTAAAGGTACCATGAACCTATTGTCAGCAACTATCTTCCCAGGAGCCTAGGTGGAACCCAAACAAGTGCAAAGACATTTGCCCTAGATCCCTACCCAGCTTACTGTATAGAGTAGGAAATCAATGCTTAATACTCATTTTCACAGAGAAGATAGAACCTCCATTTTACTCTCCACCAAGAATCATCTACTCAGTATTCAGTTTTTCAAAGCCTGACAACAGAATTACCATATGATCCAACAATCCCACTACTGGGCATGTACCCAAAACATTGAAATATTTATGTCAAAGACAGGTCTGCATTCTCACATCTGTTGCATCATTACAATAGACAAGATGCTGAAATGACCTAAGTGTCCATCACTGGACAGATGGATTTAAAAACATGGTGTAAGCCAGCTGTGGTGACACAGCAGTAATGTAGTACTCTGCAAAGCTGAGGCCTAAAGGGAAGGTCCAAGGTTCATGTCCCATGTGCATGTCTAAGATCCTGACTGACTGAGGCTGGGGTTGTATTGCTGTGTGAAGATATCGTTGCAGGTGCTAGTCTCTCTTTGTATCTGTCTCTCTCTCATGGAAGAAATAAACTATAAAACATAGTGTGTGCATATGTGTGTGTGTGTATGTATACAATGGAATATTATTTGGCCTTAAAAAAAAAACAAAAAAAAACCCAGAAAATTCTGTCATTTGCAATGAAATAGATGAACCCAGAGGACATGATGTTATATAAACTAAGACAAATACCACTTGATCTAAAGAAATCAAATTTACCAAAATAGAGAGTAGACTGGTGGTTATCAGTACCTGGGCAGGAGGATGGACTAGAAAAGGGGAGATATTGGTTAATGGGCACAAAGTTACAATTTAGATAAAAGGAATAATTCTGTTTTTGTGTTTGTCAAGATGACTATAGTTAATAATAATATATTATGTATTTCAAATAGCTGAAAAAGAAGATATTAAATGATAAATATGTAAACTGATGAATGTGCTAGTAAGCCTAATTTGATAATTTCACAATGCATACATGTATCAAAACATGACACTGGACCCCATGCATATATACTATTTGTCAACTAAAAACAAAGCTATTTAAAATATCATTCCACTTCAATTAATATACTCTGCTTCTTGTGTGTGTGTGTGTGTATGTGTCCAAAATCCTGAGAGAACAGAGAAGAGTTTGCAGCATGGACATATCTGTAAGGGGTGATTTCTTGCTTTCCTTTATATTTTCATTTTATATATATACATATATATATATATATATGTATATATATAATTTTTTAATTTAAATATTATTTATTCAATTGCTACCCCTTCACATGGGACAACTTGAAAAATTCTAGGAATGAGTAAGAAAGAGGATAAATATTTGTCTCTATATTATTGTATATCAAGTGTCAAGCTGAACATGCTTCTGTGTACTATTAGTCTCCAAAAATTACTATAAATTGAGTATTATTAGTCACAGTTATACAGAGAATAAAACTGGTACAAGGAAAAGTTGGGAAGTTAGAATAAATACAAACATGTCCAGAATTTGTATGAAATATGGGATCTTAAGTTTAGATATCTAGTTGATAAGTAATACAAAGATTAGTAGGAAACATAAGAATGCATATATAAATCCCTATCCTTTGTCAATATAAATTTCTCAGTTGATTCATTTTTCCATGCTACTTTTATATTTTAGAATTTCCTTTATAGGGGGTCAGCAGGTACCCTGTGGTTGGGGTATTGGAATCCCACATGGCCAACTGCAGTTCGAGTCCTGGATATGGCAGCTTGCTTTCTCCCTTTCCTGATCTCTCTTTCTGTCTCTTCAGTCATATTTAAAGATAATAACAAATAAAATTAAATAAACAATTCTTTTTAAAAATCACTTTTGTTACTTTTATACACAAGACTATAGTTAAAACAACAAATTTATGCACATAGTCATTTAACCTAATAAACTAGTCCTTCTAAACACCAGGGTCTAGAGATCATAAAAATACATAAGAGTAAATAAACAAGATCCTTGCATAATAGAAATAAACTTAGATATACTTACAGAAATATTATAAAATAGCATGGAAGGTGTTATAATTGAAGGCTTATAGTACAACCTAAATGTGGTGGAGAAATGGCAAGCTTCAGAGAGGAAATGATATTCCAACTTCTTTTTTCTAATGAGTCAGATTTCAATTGCCAAAGGATGCAGAGGAGGGATAAGGCAGAGGACACTTGCCCCATCCCTTCAAAGATTTGGCACTTTCTATCTGTATGTAGCAAACCATAATCTAGCAATGTGGAACACTCTGGAAACTATAGAGCATATATAACCAGCAGCCAATCATAGCAGCTGAACTTCTAGCCAATCACAGACTTCAAACTGCCAAAATATATTCAAATAAAGCAAACACTAAATTGTAACCGTCAGGTTATGTCTATATATGTGTATTTGTGACTGTCAATGTTCTTTATCCACACTGAGAAGTAAAACTTTCTGAATTTTAGTCCTGAGTGCTACTTAATTCATGAATCTTTTAACTTTTTTCTTGTCAAACTGTTCGTTTAATCTGTCTTAACGTTTTTCTCTGTGGGACCAGCAGTTGGCGTAATGGCTATGTCGCTGAATTCCCAGAAAGCTGACCTTGGTTTGAGTCCCGGACCTGGTGGCTTAAATTCACTCCAGGTGCTTGTGAGTGCGTGCCCCAGATCCCGAGAAGAGAAGAGAGGAAAAAGGATTGCAGTATGGCCATCCCCCTTGGGGGATGATTTCTCCCATTCTGTCTTTCTCTGTCTTTCTGGTGAGTGCACACTCCGTATAGCAAAAACCTCTTCAATAAAATAAAATAAAAAATAAAAAGTTGTGATAGCTTCTAAATAAATGAGGAAAAAGTCATCGTAAATTAATAGAATACCTGCTGTGTTCAAGCACTCTTAGAACAAAATATAGTTTTCACCATAGAATTGCAAAGACAAAGCAAATGGTTGTAGAACAGCTTATCACAAGAGAATGAATTAATCAGATATTGCAGGGCCCAGCAGGTGCTGTGGTGGTTAAGGTGCTAGACTCCCACAGGAATGACCACAGTTTGAGTCCTAGAACTGGCGACTTGAAAAAAAAAAAAAAGGATAAAAAAGAAAATTATGCGGAGTATGTGTACATGTGTGCCCAAAATCCTGAGAGGAGAATGGAGGGGAAGAGATTGTAGTATGGCTATCCTCCCTGGAGATGATTTCTTGCCTTCCCTTTCTCTGTCTCTGACTCTCTCCAGCAAAGTCAGCACATTTATTGCAAAAGAAAAATCTTAAGAACCAACCCACAACAATAACAAGAAAAAACCTACAGACATTAAGGTCTTAGACATATGTATATCAAATGTGGTATTCTTTGTTGAAAATGATGAATATGGAATTATCCTTGACTTGATTGTGACACATTGCGTGCATATTTTGAAACTCCTGTTGTGCCCCACAAAGATGTAAATAAGAAGTGATCAAATAAAATGGGAAAAAAAGCCATCTTAAACTGCTAAAAGTTTCAACTTTACCTATATAAAAAGTACAATAGAAATGAGAAGTTCTACCTTAACGCACATTTTACTTAATGCCCATAGAGAATCATACTTGCATTTTATAAACATCTTTATTTTGTTATTTGTCACTTCAGAACTAGAGAAAGATCCATTTAAGTATAAAAATGAGAGTAAATATGTTGACTTGCTATAAAAGCATACCAAATTTAACATGAGAATAATGAACACAAAATTATTCATACATGACTTTGAATATACTTTAATCATTTTTAAATTTAAAACTATTCGGAGGCCAGCAGGTGGTGTAGCAGATGGGGTGATGGACTCTCACATGGCTGACTGTAGTTTGAGTCCTGGGTCTTGGGTCTTAGGTTTGCTTTCTCTCTCTTTCTCTCTCTCTATGTCTCTCTCTGTTGAATACATATGCCCTGTAGCAAATCTTTTAAAAACATGATAAAGTAAATAAATAATTATTTAAAATAAAATAAAAAGAATAAAATATTCAGGCTGAAAAGATCAAAAGGGAAGTGCTGATGGTAGTTCCAGATCTCTTTGCTGCTTGTTAGGTAACATACATTTTAAAGAATGTTAGCATATTTTTATGTCTCTTACTGTGGACAAGAGCATATCATCTTACTGTGAATGTTAAAAACTAGAAAAAACAAACACAGTCAGTCCTAAGAACAAGAAACCTAAGATTGTATAAATAATAATTCACAATAGATTGGAAACTTAAGTAATATCTTCTTATTGAAAGAAAATAATTACAGGACTTTCTTTTTTTTTCATTTGAAAGAACAGACAAAAAATATTTCCAAATAATATTTTCTTTGTTATTTTATTTATCCCTAAAATATGGATAGCCTCTATTGTAGCACTATGTCACAAAAGTTAGCTTTTTAGAAGCACTGATTTTCTTATCTCCTTTATTCCCTTCACTTTAAAAGTTTCTCTGCAAAACCAGATTACTCTTAAAATCCACTTTGTGTGCAACACAAATATAATCCTTTTCTAGCCACCTTTATTTCCAAAGTCTAGCAATTGACTTTGCATAAGCAGAGGCCAGTTTGAACACAGCACACTCCCTCCAGGTGTAACTTCCTCCGTGACCTCTTCTGGGCAGATTTCCTGGAGTCTCTCCCTTTACCTATTGCTCAACTGGATTAGCCAATAAAAAGCAGAGTCTTGCTCTTCCCTACAAAACAGGTAACTCCCAAAGTCCCTGGGATAGTGACTCCTTTTATAATAGACTTCATTGAGCTTCAAGTCCATGAGTAAATGTACAGTTACATGACCAGTCTCCTAGAATAAGGCAACCGGGAAAACTATTATTTAAATCTAATTGTAAATTCCATCTAAATGTTATCTTGCCCTTCTTCCTTTAGGCTAAGTAAAACCAAATCTGCTTCTGAAGAGTACTTTTAAAAGCCATGCAGTTATCTCCAGACTCTGATTGGAGGACAGGTGACATAGTCTTGTACTGATCAAATTTTCTGAAGCACATTTATTGAAAAACCTACATTGTGTTGTGCTAATGTGCAATGGTTCATGCTGACACTGCTTACCACACACCAGACACTGTTCCAAAAACATCATATGGATTATCTTTTAATCTTTATAACAACTCTGCAGAGTAATTACTACTGTTTTCCTAATGTTACAAATGGCAAATGCCATACTCTAAGAGGTTAGGTGACTTGCTCAAGGTCTAAAACTGCTGAGCCAAGTGTCAGACACTGGCTGCTGCATTCAGATCCTGCCTCCTTAACCATTATGATACCATACTGTTGCCCATCCCTATCTATAGGAAATCCTGTAAAAAGGAAAGCATGTTTATGAAACTTATAAAAATTTCCCTTAACTTTATTCATGAGGAAGTATTACACATGACAGAAAATAGTAATTATATATACAAAAGAAAATAAAATTCTGTCCAAATCCAGATCATTTTCACAATGAATGTGGGCATGACCAATTTTTTGTACTTTAATCTCTTATCAGGCTTACCTTTGTACAATGACAATACCCAGAATGTAATAGCACAGATATAATTGAGAAAAAAAAATCATATCCATATGAGAACTCTTCAATATCTTCTGTAGTTTGAATATATCCCTCCAAAATTCTTGTATTGAGTTATACTAATGGGGAAAAGAGAATGAATAGTTTGTCCAGTGATGGAGGTGAAAGGTGGGGCTTTTGGGAAGAGATTTATAATTGGGTTGCTGGGGAAGAGGGGGCCTCTATAATTGAGTTCCGGTGTATTTATAAGAAAAGAGGCAGGCAGAGGCTACATAGCTAAAGACCATGCTCCACTCTACTCAAAGATCTGCCTTCTGCCATTTGGGGTTGCCTTGTACCTTCCACATACCAGAATTGTCAGCCAATAATTTCTAAATTACCTCGTGTCAGTTATTTCTGCTAGCAGCCCAAGGATGGACTAAGACAGTGTCCATGACACATTCGGAAATGTTCATCTTCCTCAAAGTGATTTTATGTTTTAAAGAGCTATTTTGAAAACTCAAATATTTTAATGTTTAAAAATCAAGGTCATGGAAATTGAAATAGGACCCTTTTGGGCAGAAGTTACTGTGACCCTTTCCATTTTGTCACTCCTAACCAAACTCTGATTTTGTATTTCAAGAATTTCCTTTCCATGTGATTCCAAGACTCCTTACAAGCTACAGAGGTTCAATATTGATCAGTATGAGCCAAAAATTCTCCTTGACAATAGAGAAGTAGACATATTTTTATGCTTTCAAATGTCAGCATACAGTATTGGGTCATCAGAAAAGTCATGACTTTTTTTTTTTATGTTTTTCTATGCAAAATGTGTCATGACTTCTCTGACAACCCAATGAAACGCTAACTATTGGAAGCAGAAAAGTATGTCGGGGTCAGACGGTGGGGTACAGACATAAAATGCAGCACTCTGTGAAGCTGACCCACATGAGAAGGTTGCTGGTTCTCATCCAGAGACTTTAGGGAGCACACGTATGCCCAGGTTCAGGGCTGGCTGAGGCTCAGGGTGGATTGGGACATCAGGACCTTATTGGATACCGTATCTGTTTCTCCCTGTCTTTCTTCCTCACACTCTCACTCTTTTTGTTTCCTTTTTGTTGTTGTTGTTTTTAGAAAGTCGGCTATAGACATGTATTAACAGCTTTTCTCAGTTTCAAAGAACCATCACAAGACAGAGACTTTAGACACTGTTATACAAAGACATGATGCCTGAAATTGCTGAAGCCACTTTATACCCATGAGATAAAAGCTTAGAAAAATTGCAAGAAAGTCAGTCTAAAGACCTACCATTGTTGAGCCTATAAAGTAACCAGCTTGGAATCATCCTGTCTGTTGGCTCCTTATAGAAAAAAATAAAATAAAATAAAATAAAGGTTCCTCATGTTTTGAGCTTTTATTGGAGGTTTTTTTTTTTTTTTTTTCTGATAAAGAATCCCAACTGAAAAAACAAAAGGCCTTAGAAATATTTACTAAGATTTCTGTAGTGCTTGCCAAATAACAAATATTGGGAAATAATTATCAGCTTCTGAAATGCTAGCTTACATTGAGAACAATCATCTTAAAACAATGGGCTGTCCTACCATCTTGATAATGTAATTACCTGTTTATACTACCTCTGTGTGTGTGTGTGTGTGTGTATATATATATATATATACATATACACACATACATATGTTCAACTCAAAATAAGGAGCAAAGAAACACCACTGGACCTTTTATGGCTTAGAATGCTAAATTTCTTCAAAAGGAGAAAACTATAACATGTTAAGGTTTCAAAGTCAAATGAAAATTGAAAATAAAAACCATGTCTAAGTTTGCATTATTCCACGAGACAGAATTGTTTATCCTGACAAAAGGAATATGAAACATAAAATTAACTAAGCTGAACCAAAGAAAAGCTATCATGATAACCTAGAAAAGGTCTTCCGTTTATGTATTGCTGCAAGATGGAACTATCACACTTGGGAAATTTGGGAAGGACTGTATTTATTGAAACAGAAATGAGTTTTACAATCATAAACCCAGTGCAACATATTTTTCTAGATCTCATTTTTTTCTCAAGCCTCCCTTCTTCCCAGGTCAGAATAGTTTAAAAGTTACTTTTAAGAAAGATTCAAATGGGAAACCAGCAGTTAGCATAATGGCTATGTCGCTGGACTCCCACGTAGTCAACTGCGGTTCGCATCCCGGACCCGGTGGCTTAAAACTCATGCCGGGCACGTGTGCGTGCGTGCCCAGGATCCCAAGAGAAGAATGGAGAAGGGACTGCGGCATGACCATCACCCCTGGGGGATGATTTCTCGCTTTCTGTCTCTATGTCTCTCTCTGTCTGTCTGGCGAATGCACATGCCCTATAGCGAAAATCTCTCCAAAAAAAAAAGAAAGATTCAAATGGAGGTTTCTCAATCATTTCAGGTTTAAAAGGCAGCTATATTTGCCCAAAGGGGATTATATTCAGAGAGGCTAACCCATGGCTGTAACTCCCCCTTGTCTTGGACATGAGCACTTTACAGATGGTTGCTCTTTTTCACAACATATTTACACAACCTCTAAAGCCTTGGGAACAGTGCTGGCCGCCAAGGCCTCCACAGATCTGCTTCTGAACTTAGCAGCTATGCACCACACACACCCCCAGTGGTTCTCTACTGCTCTGATGTCAGGCTTGGCATGGTGCCCTCTAAGGTTTCTCTATGAGAGACAACTCTGTTCTGAGGTCCTTATACTCACCTGCTGGGTGGAAGGAGACAAAGAGCTTGCCCTCAGGAATTAGTTTACAAAAGCCATATTTTAGTGACTCCCTAGGACTTGATCACTCATAAGCTCTCTGTTTTGCTTTCATTCAAGCTTATGATCTTATCATCAATTTTTGAATAGTGCCCTCAATTATGTTGGGTTGATCAAACTATTTTCCATGTCCTGACAGTCGGGAACTAAATAATGTCAGTTCCTCAGCTACATTAAAAGCCCTATTATAATTTGCAGTTTCTTATTTTTTTGGCCAAAAAAAAAAGAATGAAGAAGACAAGAGGAACAAAACCATGTGGATTAATACTGCAAAATATCTTAGAATATTATAAACATTATAGTTGTGGGAAACAAGCATATGAAAGCAGTTTGGTTGAGACAAAGATCAGCTGGGACTGAAGTGCTAAGAATATGTCCACAGAATTCTTGAGTTTTTAATCTGCCCTAGAAGATTGATGGAATTTAACTAGAAGAGAGTGAGTTCCTAAGCAAATAAAATTATGTAGTTACATAAAACATTTATGACTGTACTTGGTATGATTTGAAAAGGGACATAAGAACTGTAAGTCTAATTTGATGCAAGTCTCATGTTTTCAGGTAGAGGCAAAAATACCTAGGTCACATTATAGGAAACTTAAATACCTAAGGATAATCCAACAGGCACAAAATACTGAAGGAGGCAATGATAAGATGATTTTAAGGTTTAAAATCATAACCAAGACCTCTCGGCTAAACACACAGATGAAATGAATATGCATTTATTTTTACTTTCACCTAAAATCTCACTAACACAAAAGTAATAACATTTGCACAAACATGAACATACATGCATAGCACAAATATTTAGATGATACTAGACAGAAAACACACCAATGTTTAGAAAGAAGGTGGACCAGTAATATCTCAGCAGACTCTAAAATGTCAGAGTCTAACTTCTAAGCTTAGAACAGACCGTCTATGATGTATCCCAGACAGAGTCAGGAGTTAGCAACATGGAGAACCATAGACATCAGGGTACAACATGGTGTCAAATGTTTAGCAGTCCCAAACACTAGACTGTCCCCACATACTCAGCATAGCAGGCCCACTATCCTCCTCACTGTGAGGGTCATTTGTTTCTTATTTGGAGACATTTGAGCCAGAGACTCTGAACAGTAAGAATGAGAAGCCCAGCTCTGAGCTTGAATGAGATGACTGCTGATAAAAGTAGTATTCCTTCATTTATTTAAGGTCTCAAAACAAATACATAGCAGAGCTGGCATCTAAACCCAAAGCTATTCAATGTAACAGTCTATAACTCTATACCTGGGGACCACTATCAGGAAAACTCCCAAAGTTTTCATAAACCTTCCTCCCTAAGCTATTATTATTATTATTATTATTAGAAATAGAAATAGAAACAATATAATGTTAAGCTTCAGGTTAAGAGAGAAAAAAGGTATTAAGAAGGTTATTTATGTATTGATCACTAACTATATTCTACACTTTGAGCTTGGCCCTGGGATACCAAGATGAATGAAATGCTTACTGTCAGACTGTGGTTAGGCTGAGAGGAGATAGACTGTAAAATTACAGAAAAGCTTCAATGACTGCCTAGACATTTTCTAATCTCATAAGACAAAGGGCAGTAGAAACAGAATAGTATACATAAATCCAGAGGCAGGAAGGGAGTGACGTGCTTGGGAAAAAGTGCAAAAATTGTTTTTAGGAAAATGACAAAAACTGAGGAGTAAGGGCAGAGACCAGCTCATGAAGCCTCTTGCATTATTCTAAGGAATGTGAATTTTATTCTGTAAGCAGAATAGAATCACTAAGTCAGTATAAACAGGAGTGACAGGCTGAGTTGGCACTTTTAAAAGGTCACACAGAAAGCAGTAAATTGGGATGAAAAGTCCAACTTGAGGACTAATAAAATAATACTGGAAAGACATAAAGCCCTGAGTGAAAACTTGTATTCAGTCTGATGAAGAGAAGTTGGATGCATTCTAGGCGGTTTGGATTAACAAGGAATGTGCTGCAGTTTACAGCGGCGGGCATTGAGCAGAGAGGGCTGTAAAACTGAAAAGCAAACCCTTGGAGTCATTATCATGAGTGGGAGAAACACCCTTGATAAGTGTTTGATGGCACTCGGGAACACAATAGCTGGGATAGAAAGCGGGAAATAATGGTAACTGAATAGGAATTGAAGCAACAGCCCCAACAAAGAGAGAGGGAAAACAATAAAACACCGGAGAAAGTACAGGATTTAGCACTTCATTTATATTGGCTCTTGTTAAGTGACAAATATGGTTTAGAGCTAACTAATAGCAAAGCAGATAATAAGGGTATCTACAGATTTCAACTGACATTAGAAAGTGTTTATTCTCCTAACTTCCCATGTTTCCCATTTCATGTGACTAGCTGGTGTCCTGGGATTGGGATTTGGCTCAAGGTAGTGCAGACTGAGTGCAGCACTTCAGTGTCACAGAGAGTGGGCCATGAAGGGAAATCAGAGGCAGGAGTAGGAAACAAGGGACAAGAGATGGAATACTTGCTGGGAAAAATCACAGCCCAATAGTCAGGAGATACTGATCATTTTCATTTACATAATCGAGAGTCAGGAATTAAATTCAGCTAAGGAAAACTTTATAAGGAAAGCCAATGAATAAGATAATAGGAACATGCTTTTGGTAAACATATTGATTATCTTGTTGGCCGAGTATGCAAACTGTAAATGCATCATGACGGTTTAAAAATGTAGGACAGGGCTAGCGCCGTAGTGCAGTGATTTATCCCTACACAGAGGGAGTGGACCACACGGCCAACCACTGCTCAAGTCCCGGCCCCACTGGAATACCCATGTGCCCAGGATACTGACAGGATAAAGAATTGAAGGAAAAAGGATTGCAGTGAGATCAAGTCCTGTTGGGGGAGGCTTTTTCTCCCTCCCTCTCCCATTATCTCGTGTGTGCTCATGCACCTCTGGCATGAAAAATAAAAATAAACACAAAGTAGGATATAAACAACCTATACCTAAACTCAATAGAAAACAAGAAGGCTGTCCAAGAAATACTATGCGTAGTTTTTACAATTAAGAACAATCACCACTGTTGGACCCCAAAGCTGATCTCCTCTGGAGAAACAATATATCCAAACAAAACAAAGCAACTAGGTCCATTTTCTTCTGATAAAATTCATAGAATTATTTTATGAATATCTGTGAGCTGTTAAGACTCCACAAGAAAAAGTTCGCAGAAACACAAAAAGTATAGGAGTATTTCCAGTAAGAAAACAGATTACTGTTAATTCTCTTTTATTTCCATTTCTGATAGATACCTGCTGCTAAGCTAGATACAGAAAATACCTCATTGACCATTAGAAAAATTTGTAATATGTTCATCTTTAGCAACTTTCAAGATAGCAACAGTAGTGGACAATCAGATGGCATAATGGTTACATCACTGCACTTCCACTTGGCTGACCACAATTCAAGTCCTGGACCCAGTGGCTTAAAACACACTGGGCACATTTGTGTATGTGCCAAAGACATCAAGAGAAGAATGGAAGAGAAGGGATTGTGGTGTGCCCATCCCTCCAGGGGTGGGGAGGTGATTTCTTATTTTCTGTCTTTCTGTCTCTGTCTCTCTGGTATGTACATGTGCCCTATAGCAAAAATCTCTCTCGCTAAAAAAAAAAAAACATAGCAACAGTAAAGAACATACATACACAAAAGCACACTAGCCAACCACCTGCTAATTTGACCTAAATAAAATAAATTCTGACAGTTCTATCTTAATTTCTATTTTTTTAAATCATTTTATTTTTTATATATGTGACTTTATTTTTATACATTCAATCACTGTATGTAATTACAAAATATAAAATGAATTTCAGTATACATTGTATACTATCCAGTTAAAGATGTTACCATACACGTTATAATCAGATACTTTTTCATTTTTGTGTCCCTTAAATGTTTTATTTCTTTCTTTTCCACCTTGATTTCCTTCCTATCACTCTGCCCCATTTCCCACTCTTCTCAAGTAACTAATGGATATTTTTACATTTATTTGCATAACTTACTTTTATTACTGTTAAGGAATCAACTCAGTTATCAGGATCCTACTCTAATTAAACTATTGAACCTTCAGATTTAAGGGTCAAAAGTGCTACTACTAGGTTGTATAAAACTTGAATAAAAAAGTAAGACCTCTGGGGCCAGCAAGCAGTATTGTTCTTAAGGGCACTGGACTCCCACATGAATGACGGCAGTTCGAGTCCTGGACCTAGCTGCTTGCTTTTTCATTTCCCCCCTCTCTCTCTCACTCTGTCCCTCTCTGATCAAATTAAAATAAATAAATAAATACATAAATAAATA
>NW_006159908.1:1741055-1767514 GCF_000334495.1 Tupaia belangeri chinensis | reverse complement strand
TTGTTTGTTTAAGAGGTTTTTGCTACAGGGCACGTGTGCTTGCCAGAAAGACAGAGACAGAGACATAGAAAGTGAGAAATCACCCCCTACAGGGGATGGCCACGCCGCAATCCCTTCTCCATTCTCCTCTCAGGATCTTGGGCATGCACACACACACGTCCAGCATGAGTTTAAGCTACTGGGTCTGAGACTGGAATCATGGTCAGCTACATGGGAGTCCAGCAACATAGCCATTATGCTAACTGCTGGTCTCTCTGTCCTCTCTTAATCATCAAAAACAATTTAAGGGGACTGGACAATGGCACAGGGGTAAATTACAACACTCTGAGCCAGACCCAAGTGAGAAGGTTGCCATTCACAGCCAGAGACTTCCCGGAGTAGACCAACTGCACGTGAGCCCATGACCTGGGACTGGCTGAGGCTGGGGTACCTCATGGCATCATAGTCAACTGGGAGTGTTGAAACTTCGTCTCTCTGTCTCTTTCACTCATGGAATAAATCAACTTTTAAAAAATATTTAAAAGCCTTATTGTTTCATTAAAATTTGAAATGTTTAACAGGAATTTTTCAGTTTCTTGTTCAGTGAATTATTATTTCTGGCTGACAGAAAGCAGACCTTCATGTTTTACTTGAAAACAGGAAAGATGAATAAGATGTTGTGAAAGAATAAGCCTTAAGGAGAAAGAGAAAAATGAGCCTCTTTCTTTGCTTAGATGTTATCTTCAAGAATAACTAAAAGGCAAGTTTTATAAAGTTCAGTCAAAATAGCTTATTAATAAGATATTATGATAAACAGAGCAGAGGCAGAAAACAAAACACTGTTTCTTTTGTATTGCTTTTATTATGTTTTAAGGAAAAAAATCAATGTTAGAGAAAATTTTACATATAGCAGTAAAATATTGAATTTATGGTGTGTCTCACATTTAAAAGCATTTATCTATAAATAAAACAGTATATTCCTAACAATATTTTTAGTATCTTAAATATTATATTACAGAAAATATTTTTTGAAGTGTGACCTTATGAATCTAGCTTAATTAGAGCCCACCACATTGTTTCCCCTACCCCATAAAACTTCCTCCCAAGACTTAGACATTACAGGAAAATAATTAGTATAGGATGTTTGTCAATAGTTCTACTCACTTTGAATATACACATTACTGAAATATATTACTATTTAATCATAAACTTGAAAATTTTACTAGATTTTTTTTCTTTTTCTATTTTTTATATTTGTCATAGGGTGTATGTACTCACCAGAGAGACAGAGAGAGGGAATGTGAGAAAGTACTCCCCAAAAGGGATGGCCACACCACAATCCCATTTCTTCCATTCTCTTCTCAGGATTTTGACCATGCACACACATGCCTAGCATGTTTTTCAAGGCACCAGATCTGGGACTCCAACAGAACACTAGGTCATGTAGAATCTAGCCACCTTAACCACCAAGCCACTTGCTCATCCCTAGATAGCTTTTCCTATAAGCAAATCTTAATAATGAAAATCAATTATATAATAGAAAAAGTCAGATATTCCACCTTTTTTTAGGAGATACATAGAATATCTAAATAGAAAGTTTAGCATACATGTTTAACTGTATTTATATATATAGTCAACTGAGATGCATACTTTCAGAAACAGATTAATTTGTAAGGCATTTGTGGGATGTGGATATGGTTTATTATTTGTTGTTGAGGATGTGTGTATGTTCTCAAAAAAAAAAAAGAAAAGTGCATTGTATGTAAATTTTAAAAAAGATTAATTTAAAATGACTCCCAACTCTAATATTCTGCAATCTACCAAGTTTTTTCTCTATGTAATAAAAAAATTCTAAATTCCTTCACAAATAACAATAAAAGTTCACTCCATTTATTTCATACCTGCCAATGGTATATATTTTTTCATTTATGTAACAAATTGGCTTTTACAGTATAAGTGCAAAAAAAACTAATCAATTGCTTACATAATATGTATGTGCTATTCTCCACGAATTGATTTCTGTGGCTCTTATTGATCATAAAGTTGTTAGCATAACAGAAATTAAATTTTGTACTAAAGCGCCCAATATGTTGATCATAGCATAGAGGTTAGGGAGAAAATGATAACGAAACCTAGAATCTTATTTCAACAATGACCAAAATAATGAAAATTGTACTTCACATGTGTAGTAACATGAAGTAACAAAGAACTTTGTCATAAGAAAGAGAACACAGCCCAGGATCCAGTCGCTGGCTTTGTGTCATCAGTTATGTCCTGTTTCTGGACACTGGGCTGTCACTCACAGGTATTCCTCAGTGTTCTACTGAACATAAAACATTTCATAGAACATAATTTTAGACAAAGCTACTCAGATCATGACAGATGAAGATAAAGCAAGACCACTCTATAATCATGTCTGAACACAGACCAGTTGTGAACAATGCCGAAACCACAGACACCGTGCATCCCCTTTCCCACCTAATATAAGTGACAGCTGCTGCTTTATCAATTATAACTTCAGCCTCAGTCTAGTCTGCCCGCCTCCTAGATAAGATACCTCCTGGCAATATCCAACTCAAAGCAAACCTCTGCTTATTGCAACATCACCCCTACTTGCATCAGCCAAAGTCCAAATTCTATGATAGATTCTTTCTCATAACTTGCTGGGTCATCTTGGGCTCCCTGTGGCACACTTCTCTCTATTTGCAATGAGTGTGAACTCTACTTATTCAACCACAATTGCGTTCCTGGTAATCTTTAGTTAAAGGACACTGGAAGTAATAAAGCATCCTAAAAGCTTGGCACCAGAGTTTTCAGAAGACTCTGACATATTTGGTAGCACAATCTCTCAAATAGAATGTCAAAGAAGGAATGTTAGAAATGCCATAGCGGGGGATAGCAGGTGGCGTGTGTGATGGTGGCTAAAGTGTGGGATTCCTACAGGCTGACCATGGTTCGAGTCCTCAACCTGTCAGCTTCAAAATCATGCTGGGCATGTGTATACCCAAAATCCACAAACAAGAATGAAGGAGACAGGATTGTGATGTGACCATGCCCTGTGGTTGGTGATTTCTCACTTTTCCTCTCTCTGTCTCTATCCAGCAAATGCATATGCCCTATGGCAAAAACCTCAAAAAAGGAGGAAGAAAAAGGGGACCAGCAGATGGCATAATGGTTACATCACTGGGCTCCCATGTACTCAACCATAGTTTGGGTCCTGGACCCAGTAGCTTTAAACTCACACCAGGCGTGTATGCATGCGTGCCCAAAATCCGAAGAGGAGAATGGAGGAGAAGGGATTATGGTGTGGCCATACCCCTGGGATGTCTGTCTCTCAATCTCACCAGTGAGTGCACACACCTGATACCAAAATTCTCTCTTAAAAAAAAAAAAAAAAAAGAAAGAAACCCCATAATGATGAAGGGCAGGGGAGATTATAATGGGTGTGCAAAATGACACCAGACAAAGATGCTGCAGTTAGAGCAGGTGTATCAATTGTAGAAGTAAAAGCAACAAAATGAAGGACATATACAGGTCATAAGAGAGGAAAGACCATTGGCTACAAATTTGTACAACACTCAAGGGCTTGATTATAATTCTGATTCAAAAGAAGAGAGAGGGCTAGCCCATCATACAGTGGTTAAGAGCTGTGCTGAGGTACCTGGATCCCATATGGCCAACCATAGTTCCAGTCCCAGACCAGGGGACTTTGAAAAACACAAGCACATGACTGCATGCCCAGGATGCCAAAGGAGTGGAGAAACAGGAAAAAAAAAAAAGGTTGTGTGACCAGGCCCTGTTGGAGGGTGCACTCTCACTTGTGTGTACCCTCTCTCAGCCACACGCAAGCACACATCTTACAGCCGAAAGAAAGGGGGAGGAGAATTTTAAGTCTATATAACCAAAACTTCCCTAAAAGGAAGAAGCCTCTGCCGCTACATTGCAGATATTATGCTGTTCTTGTAACTGGGAAGAAGGAAACGAGAATACCATAATATGATTGGGTAGCTAAGAATCCTCCGAGCAAAAGGCTATCAAGATAAAAGTAGGTGAATTTTACGTAATGTTTTAGAAAGGATTAGGACACTTTCTGTATTTAGAAAGGCTTAAAATCTTAGATAGTCAGTGGTATGGGAAGTACAGGGAGTGAATGTAGTTTAGAAAAAAAAAATAAGAGTAACTATGATTATGATAATCACAATAATAACACAGACATAAGGAACTGCTTAAAAGCAATGAGACCAGCAGAGAGCATACTGGTTACATCACTGGACTCCCACATAGTTGATCGCAGTTCAAGCCCTGGGCCTGGTAGCTTAAAACTCAAGACAGCCACATGTAATTGTGTCCCCAAAATCCCCAGAGGAGAATGGAGAAGAAGGGATTACAGAGTGGCCCTGCACCCTAGGGGGCAATTTCTCCCTTTCTATCTCTTTGTTTCTCTGGCAAGCACACACTTCCTGTAGCAAAAATCTCTCTAAAAATTAAAAAAAAAAATTAAATGTAAAAAAGTAATAATGAATTACTTGTATATATTAAGTTAAACATTTGTGGTTATTCTCACGTACACCAAATTATGAGGACTACCGTGCTAAGACTAGCATTATCTAATCAGCTGTTAAAACTGAGCTGTGTATTCTGATAATACTTCTCACTCTCCAGTTTCCCGAGTTCATTTGCCAGTCCTGTTCCAAGAGAAGGATGTAAACTAGATCAGACTGAGTTGGCTCACCCTTCACAGCATGTGTCCTTCCCTAATCTTATCTTGCCCTCAACCCTTTACCTACATAGTGAGCACCTATTGGGAAGTCATGCTTGCAACCTGAACCAAATTCTTTTCTGGCTCCCATTAGCAGCAGATCACAGCCCAGAAGACAAGCCAATTCTAGCTCTAGCTGTTGTGCTCTTAGTTTTTCCTGGCTCTGATACTCTATTATCCTTCCTATCAGGCTATTTTGTGTTGTTGAAATATTCAGGTCATGTTCGAAAGTACTTTTCTATCATAGTTGGAATCATTAACTTTATTTTTGTTTATGCTTTTATTCCTCTTAGCTATTAATTTATTAGTTAATAAATTAAAGGACATCAGACAAAGGTTTTGAGGTTAGAGCCACTGTATCAAGTGTCGAAGAAAGAGCAACCAAAATGAGCAAGGAACATAGGGTATCAAAGGGGACACATTCCTGGCATTTATTAATTGGTATCCCTTGCAAAAGTGAAATACAATAAATTCCTTAAGTATCTTGACTCTGTACTTTTAATTAGGTTGAAATGTGAAAATCTACAAGACAAAAACCTGATCTTCCCTTCACTTAGCTCATAGCATGATGAGGAAGGCAGACTCACAATTAGTTATGATGACTTGTGACACCTACACCCAGGTAGGGAGACTGAATGTTGGGTTGGAAAAGGATACTAAGAGACAACCAGTAGAGGAAGTAATAACCTTTCTCGAGGGTTGTGGAATAGAAGATTCTTGTAAAGAAGACGGGAGATGGCATAAGTGATCAAAAACATCACCCCAAATAGAGATCCACATGAAAATATAGTGGGCGGCCCAGCCATGGTGGTATGTGCTAGTAAGACCCTGGGCTCCATAGGCTGGGACTACATAGGAGATCAGGGTTTGGTTCCCAGCCTGACCTAAAGGACAGATTCAGTGGCATGTGCCTGTAATCCCAGTGACTCAGGAGGCTGAGGCAAGAGAAGCAGTGTTGCCCTGGGTAACAGAGACACCCTGTCTAATAAAGAACTGGGCAAGGGGGTATAGCTGTTGTCCCATCTGGGAGACTGAGGCAAGCAAATTGTGACAGTAAGACTCTGTCTTAAAAAATAAAATAGAAGATTTATATTGGAGGAAACATACAGCTGGAGAAACATATTTTGCTGAGGCTTTGGCACAGTGTCCGAGTTTCAGAAGAATAAGATAGGTGGGTACACATGGCGTCACTAAAGGCCTAATGTAAGATAGCAAGCTGAAGTATGTGCTTGAACACCCAGAAATTCTCTCAGGAATTTATCCTGAAAGAAATAAAAGAATATTTCAAGGCTTTATGAAGGGAATACTGACGAAACAGATATAGAAGAAGGCTCTGGCATCGGCAGGGAGAAGAGATTGGAGAGAAGGCCAGAAGAAGCCAAAAGAGCTTGGAAATCATACGTGGAGATCTTCAAAAAGTCATAGAAAATACACAGCATGTAAAAACTATGCATGGATTTAAAATATTTTCTCACCAAAATAAACTTGTACTTTAATTCTAGTTCTCTATGAACTTTAGGAAGTCCCTTTGCATGGTTTGAATTAAGGAGCGGCTATGAGGAGGGAGAAGTTGGGAAGAATTTCAGGAATCTTGAGTGAAGATGGAGAAACACTTAGGAAGTAGCACAAGTAGCACAAATACACTTGGTGAGTAGATAACCATTAATAAATAGGGGAGGCAAGGAGTACAGGAGGAATCCCAGGTCCCAGGCTTGAGTAACAAGATGAAAGAAGGTAGTATTAACCTGGAGGCAGAAAGAATGAATGAGATTTGGGGGAGAGTGAGGTTAGTCCTATCTGGGTTTAATATTAGTGTTTCATTAGCTGCAAGATCCTGGACCATTTTCTTACTTTCTCTGACTGTTCATTCATTTGTAAAATGTGGAGAACATTACCTATTTTAAATTATTTATTTAAGTTTGCCAGAGGCTGTGTGTGCACTCCAGAGAAAGACAGAAAGGGTGAGAGAGAAAGCGCCCTTCAGTGAAGCAAGGTTACACCATGATCCCTTCTCCTCCATTTCTCCTCCCTATTGTTTTTTTGGGGCATACACACATGCCTGGACTGGTTTTCAAGCCACTGGGGCTGGGATTTGAAATGCAGGATCAGCCATGTGGGAACTAACTCCCTTAACCATCAGGCCACAGGACCAACCCTGAAGAATTTGTTATTAAACAATAATAAATAACCCTGCTATAGCAATTACTATATGAAAAACACTTGTGTAAGTATTTCACATACATGAAGTTGCTTATTTTGAACAACTATCCTATAAAGTAGGTACTTTTTTTTTTTTTTAAGAGAGACTTTTGATAGAGGGCATGTGTGTTCACTGGAAAGACAGAGAGACAGAAAGTGAGAAATCACCCGCAAGGGGAGACAGCCATGCTACAATCCCTTCTCCTCCAGTCTCTTCTCAGGATTTTGGGCATGCACACACATACATGCCTGGTGTGAGTTTGAAGCCACTGGGCCCGGGACTTGAACTGCAGTTGACTTTATGGGAGTCTAGTGATGTAAACATTATGCCATCTGCTGGTCCCATGGTAGGCACTTTTATTATATCCACTTTACTGATAGGGAAGCAGTGGCACAGAGAAGTTTATTAACTTACCCAGGATCACAGAACTGGGCACTGGCAGTTCTAAATTTCATACCTGTACAATCTGGCTATTGTAGAGAATGTTCTTCAACCAATAATTTGCAATGCTTCTCATTAAATAATGGGCACTTTGAATCATTATTATCAACTACTTTGCAAGCACCCAATATGCATAAATAACCATTATAATTTAACCCATTCATTTATTTTAAAAAGAATTTGAGTAGTACATGTTATATGCATACAATTTCCTGAACACTAGAATAGATTTAAGCATAATATTAATAAAAGCCAACAGTCTTGGAGTTATTTAGAATTTAATTTTGAATATAACAATTATACATGATGATTCAGAACACAAAGGCAAGGTTATATGTTGAAAGAGCTTATATATTTTCAATTCAAAATATAGAGTATCCACATCTAGACCCTGACCAATAGTCTGACTCCCAGGAGAGTTGCTAAGGCCATGAAATGAGATCTCTTCAACATTGAGATTTTAGGTGAAGTGATGAGAATGGATAATATCATTGAGGAGGTTGGCAGAGAACTTAGAAAATTAATAGGAATGGAACCTAAGAATGGCAAACTGTAGGCAAAGGGACAAATGCTAATCTAACTTCTAGGAACCTCCAAGTCCTTCTTTGTACAATCTTCATTTAAGACTATACTAAAAACTATTTCCACTTCTAATGTTTGCAGTTTTCACTGTGAAGCAATGCAAACATCAGAAGAGCCGCTGAAAGTCCATTTCCAGCCCTAAGAAACTTAGAAAGAAAGCTAAGCTTCATAGCCGTTGCTTTTCCATGGTAAATAATTATTAAAGTAGTTTTCTTTTTTTACAAAACACCATTCAGATTGTTTCAATTGCTTTTGTTTATTCTACAGGATTTCAGCTTCAGACATTCTCTCTTGGTTACTATGTACAGAAGTCCTGCATGGGAGACTTGACAGAACAAAATGGCACCTTTAATACTCAAGAGGAATATAAATGGAGTAGAGAAGACAATGGGGATAATTATAGTAAGCTTCCTTTCAGTTTGCCTCTTTTGCCAGAGCAGAGAGAGACAGTGAGAAGGAAAGTAAGAAATCATCCCCCAGTGGGGACAGCCATGTCACAATCTCTCCTTCATTCTCCTGAGATTTGGGACACACACACACACACACACACACACACACACACACACACCTGGCATCATTTTAAACCCATGTCTGGGACCTGAACCATGGTCAGCCACATACGAATCTAGTGTCTTAACCACCATCGCACCTGCTGGCTCCTCTATTTGCCTCTTAATACAAGGATTTGCTTTCTCTCTTGCTTCCTTGATGAGCATATCTTGATGATGACCTTTGAAATCTGAGTGGAACTGACTGATGTAAATGTTTCTCTCTGGCTTCATCTAAAACTTGGTATACATAGCCAAAATGTCTAAGGGACTGAACACAGAAGCAAGGACATCTAAGTCTGGCATGCAGACGGGGAAAATGAAAATCACTAGATAAAATGAATGAGTTTCGTGGACTCAGTGTCTCTGGGCCCACATAGTGTAGTGCAAATTACAGAACATTTCTATATTAAAAAGAAAATATGTCCTATATGTATTACAAACAAAAGGAAAAAAATAGCAGACATGCTGGAAAAGGCAGAGTGGTGACATTTCATAAGACAACCTTCCTAAGGATTTCATAGCAAATAAATACACAGACCTATGTATTATTAGGTGGCAGAGTTCTATGTGAGTTTCGATATATATTTTTTTCTTTTTTTGGAGAGGTTTTTGGTATAGGGTGCGTGTGCTCGCCAGAGAGACAGAGAGAGAGAGACAGAAAGTGAGAAATCATCCCCCCAGGGGGTATGGCCACGCCGCAATCCCTTCTCCTCCATTCTCCTCTTGGGATCCTGGGCACACACGCACATGCACCTGGTATGAGTTTAAGCCACCGGGTCTGAGACTCGAACTGCGGTCGAGTACCTGGGAGTCCAGCAACATAGCCATTATGCTAACTGCTGGTCCCAGTTTCAATATTTTTAAAAAGAATGCTAGGCATGCAAGATGAAATAAATATTTTTCTAAATTGTTTAAATGATTAATATTTCTGAAATTTTTGGTAATAGTCCTTCAGAGAAGGTGAACATTTTGGGTTTTGAGAAGGGTTAGACAATATTTTTTAATAAATGAATGTAATTATCTATTGAATGGTTACTACATCTCAGGCACTTGGACATTGCTGATACTAACATGAGAAATTACAAATGATGGGACCAGCAGTTGGTGTAATGGCTATGTTGATGGACTCCCAGGTAGCCAACCACGGTTTGAGTCCCAGACCTGGTGGCGTAAACTCACGCCTGGCACATGTGCGTGCATGCCCAAGATCCTGAGAGAAGAAGGGAGAAGGGATTGTGACATGGCCATTCCCCCATGGGGGGAGATTTCTCACTTTCTGTCTCTTTGTCTCTCTCTGTCTTTCTGGCGAGTGCACCCGCCCTATAGCAAAAACCTCTCCAAAAAGAAAGAAAGAAATTACAAATGAGCCCTGCCTTCCTGAATTTGTATCCCAGTGGGAAACCCAGGCTCTAAGCAATAGCAAAGAGCTGTAAACAAGGCCCTCATCACAGTGTTCTACTCTTTTTCACAGCTCGTGCCTTATTTACTGTAATGGTCCAGCTACACATCTACCTAGAGGTAAACATTCCCCCAAATGGCTCTTCAGAAAACGGGGCCCAGAGAAACAAAAGGTCTCCCCAACAGACCATGCTAAAGTTAAAGTTTAGTTATTTTGGTTTTGCTTGTTTGTTTTTGTTTTTTCCTATTTCAAGCAAAACAGTTCAATAAAAAGTAAATTTAGGGAGTTATCAGAATTAAAGCCATACTGCAGTTATTTTATTCTGGAGGGTTTCCACGTGCTATGCATATTACTTAGCAACGTAAGAGCATATTACACATTTAAAAAGGCAGTGAACAAAAGGTATAGGCTTCACATCAGTGTCACAGGCAGTAGGCACCATGTAATACTGGAGCCACATGGGAGGCCCTGGATTCAGATTCAGACTTCAGCTGAACACCTCTGACCAGTACCTGCAGCCCTGTCTAGCTGGGAGACTGTCGAGGACTGCAATATAATGAGACCTTGACTAAGGTCTCCAAGCCTCTCTCTCTGACTGTCTCTCTCTCATGAAAGAAAGAAACGTTAAAAAGAATGAAAAAAAGAAGGAGAGCTGACCCTACAGCCTAGTGGTTAAGAGAGCAGGATCCCATAAAAATCAATCAGAGTTAGAATCCTGGCACAGGTGCCTTGAACAACACTTCAGGCATGTTGTGTGTGTACCCCAAATCCTGACAGGATGGAGAAATGTAAGAGAGAGGGTAGTAAGGGATAGCATTGCAGCACTGACCCATTGTGTGTATGTGGGGAGGGGGGGCGTTTCCCCTCTCTCTCTTCCCCTCCTCCTCTTCTTCCCGTCTCCGTTTCTACTAAGCAAACACACTATCTGGCAATTAAATCTAAAAAAAAAAGAAGGAGGAGAAGCTGAGGGCACACAAAGGAAACGAGTCTTCCCAGTAACTTCCTTCTATTTCCATCAATGTAGCTGCCACCTGTTTGGCCCATTTCTTTTCTTTTTCTTTTTTATTTTCCCTCCCCCTTTCAGGAGGATGCTGGCTCTTTAAAGAGTCTGTGTATGGTCATGTGAAAAGTGTCTACAATATTTCGCCCATTCCTTCATCATTTACTAATAGTTTATATCTGTTTTTGAACTTTTATCTAAAGGTTTCATTCTATAGGAACAAGATTTAGAACCACCTATTAAAAGATCCTGGTTCTTCATAAACATTCAGCACAACATTGCTCCTAATAGTGTTTCTCAGAGTCTACTATTAGTATTGCTACTATGGGTTAGCAGCAGCAGTGTTGTTTCTGTGACAGTGTTCTCAGCTATCGTCGACACAGTAGGTGCTCAGTAAACATTTATGAACCACTCTGTCAAAGAATAAATGAATCAGAAACAAAGTGACTCCATTATGTATTCAGTCAAAAGTATTTTAGTATTTTGGGTGAAGTCTTAAAATAAGAACACTTGTTAAGAAGATCTAATTTACTCACTAAAAATTTATATCTGCTCTAAAAAGATAGTATGCTTAGGGATCTTTGCTATGGGACCACTGTCCTGACTATACTAAGTTTTATTAGTTCATTTCTAACACTTTCTGGAAAGAAATACAAGGAGTATTTCTTATAATACCATTTGCTATACTTTACATTCAATAATAAAGAAGTTTCAGAATATAACGAAATGAGCCTCCAAATGAATTTACAGTAGACTAAGGAGTTCTTAAGTCATGTTTTAAGCCATAACAGGACTATTGATATCCTTTTTGATTTCATGGAAATAAAATGAAAGAAATGTAAGATTTATACTTACAGGATTTAAGAAACAATATGAATTAAGAGACAAAATAATAATTTAATAATTTTTGAAATGTCCTTCTTGATGGAAAAATAAATAAATAAATAAAACACACTTCACAAGAACTGAGGGGCAAACCGTGTTTTGCCTTTGAGCACACTCTGAAATCCTTAGTGAATGTAGCCAAGCTGTCGCCTACGGTGTCTCAATGATGCTTGCCAATTTTCTGTCATTTCCTCCTTCATGTGATCATGTTTGTGTGACAAAGGTCTCTTGGTATATTTCAAAACATCTTCAACTATTTAGCAAGGAACCACCAAACATCTATCTAAAAGTGTTACTCATTTTCCATATGGTTTAACTTGTCAGAAGCCACAAAATAGATTTCACCTTATCCTTCTCCATGAACTAAGAGATGACTAGTGAGCTAATTATGGAACCCATGGCATACTAATTGCCCTTTGTAAAAGAAAAAACTTGCTGATGGTTTAGCCAATTTTTGTACTTTGACAGAACAACAACAAAAAAAGACAAATTACTTACTAGACTATTATTTTATGTTCCCTGTGCCCTTATACTGGTTTTAGACTTACTATGTTTTTTTATATTCTCCTGTGCCCTTCTACTAGTTTTAGACTATTTCCTTTTCCTGATGAACAGTTCTTTGTTTGTGATAGTCGCTTCGGTTTAGACGTTATTTAGGATTCTAGCACCTGATACAGCAACACAGCACACACTGAAACTCCTCCTTCAGTACCTCCTCCCTCCTCACTCCAGATCACTCCTTTCAGGTTGCCGTAAAGTGGTGACACACTTTACAATTTTCATCCAAAGAGCAATCTGCAAGGAATATATATAAACAACTGACCAATACATTTCCCCCCCCCCTTTTTTTTTTTTGGAGAGGTTTTTCGCTATAGGGCACTCGTCAGACAGACAGAGACAGACAGAGAGACAGAAAGCGAGAAATCATCCCCCAGGGGGGGATGGTCAGCGAGAAATCACCCCCCAGGGGGGATGCCATGCCGCAATCCCTTCCCCTCCATTCTCCTCTTGGGATCTTGGGCATGCACACACATGCGCCCGGCGTGAGTTTTAAGCCACCAGGTCTGGGATGTGAACCGCAGTCAATTACTTGGGAGTCCAGCAACATAGCCATTACGCTAATTGCTGGTCCCTCCCTTTTCATTTATTTTAATGTGGTTCTTAATTTAAACATTTTTTAAATTTTTTAAAAATTTTGTGAATTTTGGCAATGAATTTCACTGGAAAGGTTAGTTTATAAATTCTAAAGAACATCAGATTAAATTCCTTAAGTAGTAATCTTAATCAGCAATTCATGCCAAAAGCAAAATGAACCATAGTCACATCAGTAATACTAGAGTAGTATGAATTCTTTGTGGAAGAGAATAATTTTTTTCCATGTAATCGTCCTGCTCAGTGGTCATTAACAGTTTTATTACTGATTTGTTAGCACTTTGAAGCTTTCTCTTTTTAATTTATTTTCCCTGTCCTAACAACTTCTGATCTTTTTTTCCCTGCATTTAGGAGCTTATCTTTTCTCCCAGGTGAAAATTGTTCTATTATCCTCAGGTGTTTGCTTTCTTTCTTAAACTCTCAGAATAGCTAATTACAAAGTTGTCATTGTCCTCTACAAAAGGATCCGATTCCAAATAATTAGTGTTTGTGCAGTACATCATTTGAAAATATTTCTCCTTTCCTCTCATCGGGATTACAGGAGTCTCATGTATTGCTCCACAAATCCACTTACATTATTTAGTCAGGTACACATGAGAACAAGACAGGTTGCCTGTTTCTCTTCACTTGATCCAGATCCCAACTGAGTTCTGAGTTCTCTCACGGAGAATGAACAAGAAGTTTACACTTTTATAAGTATCAACCCAGATTGCTTTTCCCAGAAGTCAGCACAGTGCCAAGCAACCATTCTCCAAAGAATAAAGGAAAGTGACCTTCTTTTAAAGGTAAAGAAGCCTATTTGATTCATTCCCAGCCTTTATAAAATAGCATGGAGAGAAAAGGAAATTGCCTTTTTTTTTTTTTTTTGGTATCAGCCTTTAATTTTATCTTTAAATAAAGTAAACCCTTAAGTTCACTTTCTGTATAAATTACTACTCTATTAATTTTTTGCAGAGCTTCCTGGACTAATATAGCCATATGTTAAATGCATCATCTAACAAAAATTCTACCATGTAACGAAGTCTTTCCCCATGTCACAGATAAAATATCTGGTGCCCACAATCAATAACTTTTCTATGATGACTGCCAATAAGTTTTATATGTGGAAAGACTTGTGCCCCCCTCCCCAAGTGGATTTGGTCCCTTGGATTATTTATTTAATCTATGTCAGTCATCACAACAAACCAAAAAAACATTTTCATAGTCCCATTAATAAACTCATTTATTAATGAAAGAATGTTTCTCCAACATGGGAGAGGAAAATATGTTCAGATTTTTAGAGTATTCATTTAAAAATTAATATTCTAAAAAGCTTATAAGAAACTAAACAGGAATTTAAACAAAATAAAAATGTGACTGGATTAGAACATGACAGATCAATTTAGAGAATCTCAAGAAATGAAAACTAACTAAAATTAAACTTTTGAAATATGAGCAGTTTAAGTTTCTGACACTTTCTAACTGAAAGACATAAAACATGCTAATGAAAATGTATTACATGAATTTAGAGATCTGTACATGTAAAGTTTAAGGGTTAAAAGTGAAATTCCTTTAGTCATCCAGTTCAAAGTTTATAAATATGTTAAGAGAAGCCCCATAGACTAACTTACTATATCAGGTAGTATTTATCTCCTTAGAAAGTTCTAAAGTAATTGTTATTTACTAGATGATGGTGTATCAACCACAAAGACATTTATAGTCAAACTGTTAAGGAAAAAAAATTATATATATATATATATATTTATTCTGCTCACCAACTGCTAGAAGAGCTTGCTTGCCCAGATGTAGAATCTCAAGACTGGCTTCAGAGAGGCTGTGGGAGGAAGAGACACAGAAAGTAAACACATGATTTCCACAGCACAGCAGCTGAGAACTCAGAAACGAGGCAGAGGGTCGCAACCATTTATCTATCTTCAAGGTTACCCTGACATCTGAAAGCCATTGACATCCTGCGACTTCCAGCACTTCGGACACATGCCTAACGTGAGATAAATATAGATCCCTGACACCTGAGCCAAATGAAATGAAAGTTAACTTGAAAAATCTCACTCATTTTGTGCCTCAGTTTAGGAAAATAAAACCCTTAATCCTTTTCCTGCTAAAACCTGTTTTTCCCTTTAACAGATAGGTGCTGTGCATGTGACATATGGAAATTCAAACAATCATTCGTAATCAGTTTCTCTTCATGATTACCATTTGTTCTGATGATATACAGACAGGCTCAGGTTTTCCTTTCTTGATTAAATAGAAAACAATATAATGGTGAATATAGACTATTGTTTGGTCAACAAACAGGTTTTTGGTTCTGTAAATTTGTAGCTAATTACCTGAAATGTGACTGTCTGCACGGTAAACTTAGTACTTTTTCTCCTATATGTTTTCAATATGAATCTGGCCACTCTTGTTTGCCTTAATTAATGAGGTTGAAGGTGCTTTGCATTGCCAGGATTATATGTTTTAAATTGTTGTTTTTAAAATTTTTTGCAAACAAAAAGGTCTCTTTACAAGCTAAGTTATGTGTAGTGATTGAATGTATGTATTTTATTTTAAAATAAAATAAAAACTTAAAAAAATTTGCAATAGCTGTATAATGTAGTTGATTTAGAATACGATTTGCTTACTACTACTGGCTATACCCTCAACCAGACTGATCTTTGTGATTAGTTATTACTCTGAAATTATAATGAGGGACCAGTAGTTAGCGTAATGGCTATGTCGCTGGACTCCAACATAGTCAACTGCGGTTCAAGTCCCAGACCCAGTGGCTTAAAACTCACGCCAGGCATGTGTGCATGCATGCCCATGATCCCGAGAGGAGAATGGAGGAGAAGGGATTGTGGTGTGGCCATCCCCCTGGGGGATGATTTCTTGCTTTCTGTCTCTCTGTCTCTGTCTGGCGAGCACATGTGCCCTATAGCAAAAACCTCTAAAAAAAAAAATTATAATGACAAGATTTATATAATAAGTCACTGCCTGGAATTCATATATTTAAAATCTCTAATTCTAGGGACCAGCATATGGCCTAACAGTTATGTCGCTAGACTCCCAGGAGTCAACCGCTGTTCAAGTCACAGACACGGCGACTTAAAACTCACACCAGGCACATGTCCATTCATGCCCAAAATCCAAAGAGGAGACTGGAGGAGAGGGGATCGCTGTGTGGCCATCCCCCAGGGGGTGATTTCTTACTTTCTGTCTCTGTTTCTGTCCGTCTCTCTGGTGAATGCATACATCCTATAGCAAAAAACCTCTCTAAAAAAAAATAAAGCAAAACCAAAACCTCTAATTCTGTATTAAAACAAAGACTAAAGAAACTATATAGAAAATAGTATACTGCTCTCCTTGTATTTTGAGGTTTCAAATATATTTAATTTTTTTTACAGAATGTCATTAAAGGAAAAGAATACATCTAGAATTACCACTTTTAAAATGAGTTATTTATTTATTTTTAATTATTATTTTAATTTGGCCAGAGAGAGACAGAGAGGGAAAATGAGAAAGCAAGTTGCCAAGTCCAGAACTCAAACCATGGTTGACCATGTGGGAGTCCAACACCTCAAACACCATGCTATCTGCTGGTCTCAAAATTACCGCTTTTTAAATAAAACTACTTTTTAAACAGTAGTTCCCACTGTCCCAGAAAAAAAAATGGCTGTTTTGTCAAATTACCAAAACTAGTAATTTTATAATACTTTTATATTTATGTATGTATGTATGTATGTATGTATGTATTTCTTCCATGAGTAGAGAAAGAGGATGGGGAGAAAGAGACACCATCCCCAACAGAATCTCGACCCTGTGATCTACCCTCAGCCTTCAGCAGCAACAGACCATGGTCAAAGATGTGTCTGGTTCATTCAAAGATATCGCTGGACTTGAACTAAGAATCTTCCGTGTGAGACTGCCTTATAGATTGCTGTGTTTCACTGCTGCACCACTGCCTGGTCTCCATCATACTGAGCACTATCCATGTGCCTGGCACTTTGCTAGGTAGATATCTTGTCATTTCATTCTCTTTCCAAATCTCAACATAGCCTTTTAAAGCAAGTTCACACATTTAGGCCTATTTTCTGGAAAAGAAAACTGAAACTCCAAATATAAATATTAACAATGCATACATGGCTAATAAGTAGTTTATCTGAGAATCGAGCCCACACAATTTTGACTTGAAAGCAAGTAAGTTTTATGTTATTCATCTTACAATAAAGTGATAGGTTAAAAAAATCATTTCACTAACCCTTTATGTGTATTCAATTAGCTATCCTCTAGGCAACTCCAAGGTTTTTTTTTTTTTTTTTTTTTTGGAGAGGTTTTCGCTATAGGGCGCGTGTGCTCGCCAGACAGAGAGGGAGACATAGAGAGAGAAAGCGAGAAATCACTCCCCAGGGGGGATGGTCACGCCGCAATCCCTTCTCCTTCATTCTCCTCTCAGGATCTTGGGCACGCACGCACATGCGCCCGGCGTGAGTTTTAAGCCACCTGGTCCAGGACATGAACCGCGGTCGACTATGTGGGAGTCCAGCGACATAGTCATTACGCTAACTGCTGGTTCCCATCCAAGGCTTTTTTATTGTATTATTATTTATTTGTTTAGGCAAAGTTAGGGACCATACAGAAATTGTCTCTAGGGAGATTGGCATAACACCAGAAAATCTCTAGAAGCATTATGTTCCTTATGCAAGGAAAAGACAATATTTCCATGCACAACTCTAGCCAGGGATATTTCTCCTCTCTCATATTCATGTTCATCACGTACTTCTTGCCAGTTGGTATGAGCAGGTTTGACCTACCAAAGCCTATAGAGCCAGTCCTGATGCTCACCTCCCAGCCAGTTGGAAGTCTGACAAGTGATACAGGGGAGGAATAATCAGGTGGCAAGGAGTAGGTGGGTCAGGTCAGGTCAGGTCAGGTCATCAATACCATGGATATTTTGCATAACAAGTGGAGTCATATGTTCCCAAATATCATAGAATGTGACCCTTTATATTATAGAAAATATTTGTTTCATGTGATTAAGCTGCTCCATTTCTTTGACTAGGGACTTACTTGTCAAATAAATAGTTCTATTAAAGAAGTGAGTAGACATATGAACACACATGCCCTATAACAAAAACCTCTCTTAAAAAAAAAATCAGTGAACACAGCCAGACATGTTTTCTATGAAACACAGTTAAGATCATGGAATGCCTCTGACATTCTAAGCACCATCATACCATCATGTCCAAATATGTATTATGTCCTATAAATAAAAATAAATCTCAAATTCCCTTTCCACAAATTATATATACATCATCATTAAATTCTTCACTCTTGCTGGGCATCAGTTTATTAGGAGTAGGTAAAGAGGGAAAGGGAGGAATAGACTTGGACTGAGCTACAAAGAACTACACCTCTGTGGTAACTAATTAAGAAAAACACTAACCCCCCTCCCCCCATGGGGACCAGCAGCAGGTGGCATGGTGGTTAAAGTGATGGACCCTCCCACATGGTTGACCACAGTTTGATGCCTGGGCCTGGTGACTTGCTTTCTCACTTTCCCTTTCTCTCAGTGTTGTCTCTCTCTGGTCAAGTTAAAATAAATGAATGAATAAATAATTTTTTTTAAAAAATCACTGACCCCCACCATCTAGGGAATTACAGATTGTTTTTTTGGTTTTTGGTTTTTTTTTTACCATCTCTCTTCAAAATGCAAGATTTCATCACAGAATGTCAATTAAACCTAAGGCTTTTTTTCCCAAATTAATTTCCTTTATTATGAACCCCGAGTTTTGAACTAGGCAATATCAAAACCTTATCTATCTTTTGCTGTGTAATGAGTGGCATGACTTTAAGCTATTAAAGTTGAACTAATACTCACCTTGCTAATAACAGGTGTTTGTAGCTGTTGATAGAATGTTCCTCACAAGACATCAACATGGAATTTCCCATATATTGGGAGCAAGCAATTAAAACTAAAGCCATCTACAAATATGCTAAGCACAGTTGATACAGTGGCAGGAGTAGTATTTATATTTTCTCTCCAACACCTTCCAAATCCTGTTTCTCTGATGCCTGCTGGGTGTATACCTCTTTCATCTATCTTTCTTCCCCATTCAGCCAGCATTATCCAGTGCACCTCATCAAATATTACTAATAATATTTACTTCAACCTTAAGTGTTTAGGCTGAATATATTACAAATTTACATTACTAATATAATGCTTTGGAAAAAATCCTTTCAGATAAATAAAAATTTTAAATCAAATATCTGCCCCTTATTTGTATATTCCTGCCCATTATGTAAGAGTTGAACTGTTCTCGAACCTATATCTCTGTAACACAACAGAGAAGAAACAATTTTGGCCTGCTAGAGAAAATTTGACATAAACTCTTCTACCCACTTGAAAACAACGAGTAACATTCACTAAGATACGTAGACATTAATCTTGCTAATTTGTGTTTAGAAAACAACACATTTGGAAAACACCCTTGTGTAATTATCAGCTTCCTTAAAGTGTGTATTCAGGATTTGAAAGACATTTGGGGGCTAATTTGTAATTGATTCTATTAACATAGTTTTCTTTAACCATGGTTTTCTGTTTAGTTTTATTCAGTTGTTTTCCATGTTTATGTGGACCAAACACTTCATCCAAAGACATCCTTCATAAGGGGCATTTTCCAAGAAAACTATAAAAAGAGTTTAATTTTAATTTTTTTTTTTGCTTACCTTGCTCTCCTCAAATCTATCATGTTGTTATTCTAAACATGAGATTAAGATGAAGATTTTATTGGCATTTCCTCCCAAAATTTATTTCAATACATTGTATTGTTGAAAAACTCTAGTCAGTGTTCTCACCACACAAATGATAACTATGAAGAACTGCATATGTTAATTAGCTAGGTTTACTCATTTACATACATATTTTAAAACATCATGTTGTACATGATAAATATATACAGTTTTACCTGTTAAAAATAAAATAATTTTATATTTGAGAAAAAAACTAATTTTAGGGGAGGAGTACATACTATATGCTTGCTATTCAAATATAATAAGGATTGGTAAATATCTATACTATAAAAAATAATTTAATGGAGCAGTGCTCTTAAATCTTTTAAGTTTAAAATTATTGCTAAAATTCATATTTTTTTCTCCCTTTCAGTGTTATCTTCATTAATGGTAAAAGCTTTATCAGCAATATGTATGAAATGGTAAAGCCCATTCTTCCTTTTAAAAATAATAGGTGCTCATTTAATCACCTACTCGCTTAATGGCAAGATATACTGGAATCTATTTAGTAGTATGTTATTCATGTGGGGAAAAAATGGTAAATAAAAAAGTTGAAGTGTGTGTTCTCAGGGGAAAAGATTCATTGTTATTGTCTAGTAAAAGGAAACAAGCGAAGTTGCAGTGGGATAAGCTAAGCTGAGAAATCAGAGAGGCTTCCCGAATGTGACTCTACATGTATGTATACTGCATATATATGCATGTGCACTGCATATGTATGTATGGAGATAGATTCATATTATATATATATATATATACATATATATATATATACATATATATATACACATATAATGAATACATATGAATGTTTTATGTCAATATGTATAGAAGTATATATTGAAAGAGATTTGTAGGGATTTATCCTGTGGGGGGCGGGGAAGAAACACTTCCAAGTATTTTCACCTAGAGAGAAAATGATTTTGATCTCAATTACATTGAAAAGAAAAAGTCTCTGACCTAGCCACAGTGATGCATGTTGCTAAGGTGTTGTACAATGCAAGCTGGGGCCACACAGAAGGCCCATGTTCAATCCCTGGTCCAACCTGAACACCAGGTGCAGTGGTATGTGCTTAGAAGCCCAGCAATTATGGGAATGTGAGGAAAAAGGGTTTTGAGCAACATAGTAAGACCTCGTCTGAAAAAACAAGCTGAGTGTAGTGACACATGCCTATAGTCCCCGCTGAAAGGCTGAGGCAGGAGAGTCTTAACAAGGTGAGAGCATGTTGAAAGAAAGAGGAAGGGAGGTGAAAGGAAAGGAAGTCTCTGGCAGCAGAGCGGTTAATGGATCAAATAGCACTGGGATTGATGTGGGAAAACGAGTACGACTGAACCATAATGGTAGCTTGGCATAAAAGGGATACAGGACAAAAAGGTGGGCGACATGGGGTTAAAGAAATATTGAGAAGATAATAAAATCCACAGGTTTTGGTGTTTGTGTGTGGGTGGGAACAAAATTACTTGAAGTCTTTAAATTGAAGCTAGTCTAGAAATCATTCTGTACCCTAACATGAATAGTCATTCTTTGGTTAATATATGAGAATATGTCTAGCTAATGACCATCACGTGAAGAATGCTGAAAAAAAAATATTAACCGGAATAAAAAAAAAAAAAAGAAAATACATTGCGTGAATGAAATTGAATCCAATGTGAACATGAATGATATTGCAACATCATTACATCTGTTTATTGTGGTTATCATAGGAAGCATTCACCAGGCTATGGCAGGGAGAATCATGAGACAGCAAGTGACACCTTAGAGACTGTGAGTTTAAAGACTATGAGTTCAGGGAGAAACTTAGTTCTCACAGAGGAAAGACCAAAGGAAACTAAAAGAAATCGAATACAAAAAGAAAAAAAAAAGTTACCCATACTTTAGAGAAACTGTACAAGAGTCTTACACACATCTGGCTATGTGTATAGAGTCTGTAATCAAATGGAAACTTGGGTCCCCCTGGACCCAAGAGCAAGAGCAAATAATATCCACAGGACATAAAGTTCCTCTTCCAGCACAGCAAAACAACAGGCCAGTAGCCAATTATGATAGCAGCCAAGCAGATGTCCCACCGGTTTTTTAATCAGACACAGAGCCGTGGTTTGTTATAATTACTTTCATGCTGTAGCACTCTATGTTCATAGAAAACTGTGTTTTGATGTTATCAGGTAATAATCAGCAATAATCAAACCATTCTCATGTTCTTTCTTGTTGAACAATTGTACGAGGCAATGTTTAGTGAACTGTATCTCCATCTTCTTCAGAGAAATGTGGGAAGATTGACTAGGGCAATCCTGAGGTCAAAAAGTTCTAGTAAAGCTCAAGAATTGATTCCCCCAGTCCTCATATCATTCTCTACATGTGATTCCTCCATTTTTGCATAATTGTTTAATGTAAAGATCACATATCCATGTCTACATTTGGGGTTCCCTTCGCCTTACCTGCATTCTAAATATAGGTAAATATCTAGGTCTAGGCCTAAATTTTCTCTTTTTCTATATCCTCTCTTCCTTAGTGATATATTCTCTTTCTGAGCTTAATTGAGCATCTCCCCATTATTAATTCATATACATATATATGTATATATATAGTTCATTCATAATATACATGTACAAGTTAATTCATACATATATAGTTAATTCATATATATATAATATAAAAGCATGGTAGATCATGTGTGCACACACTATAGAGAAAGAGAGAGAAAGAGAGAAAAATAAGCACCCTTCACAGGCCTTGGTCATGGTGCAATCCCCTCTTTACTCCTTCAGCCCACTAGAATACTGAGCATGCAAACACACCTCGCATGTTTTTAGGCAGTCTCAGTGGGAACTAACTGCAGTTTGCATGTGATTTCCAGCTCCACAGTCTGATAAATCTCAAAATAATACTAATATTTGACATCTTACAAGTTCAAATGGAGGTTTAGGTAAGTTAGGTAACTTACTCAACTGCTTCATTATTCCATACAGCCAGCCTTAGGCCAGGTCTCCATGGGTCCAGGCCCTATTAGACACTCTGGTGTGATTGCCTCACTGTGCTTTAGGTCACGCCAGCCTTCTGTGGACATTTCTACCCACGTCCTTAAACACAAGCCTCCCCATCCCTTTCTCTTACTCCACATTCTCAATTCCCCTAAACTAGATCACCATATTTCTCATAAGCCTCTTTGAAACTGTTCCCCATGCACCCAATCACCTTCCACTTAATAACAACGCTAACTTCATACGTTTTTCCATTTGTCTCCCTTGTTTCACGTTCACTGTCTCTACCTAAGCCAAGTTTCTATCACTATTCACTTTGATCATTGCATGACTGCCTCATTGACCCTTCTGCATTCAAATTTGCTGTCCTTTCATTTATCAGATTAATCTTCCTAAGACACGGGTTAGGTTTTATCATTTATTTTTTTAAAATAAAACGTCCATCAGTCCAGTCGCAGTGCCAGATGCAATAGGAATGTTGTACAATGCTGAACACCATGCAAAGGCCCCAGGTTCGTGTTCTGGGTCTGCCACAACATGCTGGATGATCCTGTGATCCTGGCTGGCTGCAGGGCTAGAAGCCTAGCACCACATTTCCTGTGGTGTCTTATTCAATTCCTCTCTTCAGTCTCTCTCTCACGAAGGAGATACACAAATACCTTTTAAAATAAAACATTAATCATCTTCATTGCTTAGATAATGGAATTTAAACTCCTTATACCAGTATTTGAGGGCCTCATTACCATTTTTTTTTTTTTTTTGTCAGAAGGAGCATGTACTAGCCAGAGAAGGAGCGAAAGAAAGGAAGTGACCCCTAAGAGGTACACTCAAGCTACTATCCCTTCTCCTTTGTTTCCCGGTTTATCAAAATTTTGCTATGCATGTACACTGCTGGGCATCTTTCTCAAGCCACCGGGGCCCAGACCCTACTACAGTTCAGGATTCTTAACAAGGTATGTATACTTGAAGGGTTTTTTTCTTTTAAATATATTGAATCTCCATCTTAGTCAAATAGAATCTGAGTTAACTGGTGCTTTCATGTTTAAGAATTAGTATTGGTGCAGGGCCAGCAGGTGGCATGGAGGTTAAGGCAGCTGAATCTCACATAGGTCACCCCATGGTTTGAGTCCCAAAACTGTGGCTTGGAAAAATCACCAGATGCATGTGCACGCATGTCCAAAATCCTAAGAGGAAACTGGAGAAGGGATTGTGGCATGGCCATCCCTCGGGGGGTGGGTGTGGGGGAGGGGAGCTTTCTCACTTTCTCGCTTTTTGTGTCTGTCTCTCCCTGGTAACTGTACACACCGTAAAACAAACTCCAAAAAAAAAAAAATTACTATTACTGCCACCATTAGCTTATATGGTAACTTTGTACAAAAGAAGGAAGCTACTACTGCAAAATACTTGTAATTTTATACAAGAAAATCACCATTATATATATACTATTGTACATATTCATAATATATATAATGATATGATAAAGTATTTTTATATATGTATGTATACGCATTATATATATATATATCATACTCTGTAGTGTAGTCTAACCCTACTTTATTACATGTATTTTGGTACCTTATTTTATCACATATTAGCTTGTTTTATATGATTTAAACTATTTTTATTTTATTATAGATTAATTTAATGGGAGAGAAACAGAGAGAGAGAGGAGAAGAGAAAGCAATAGGAATTTTTGATGAGGTTTCGCCACTGCAGTCCTCTGCCCCAGCTTCACAATTAGTTAGGATTATAGTTGCTACCATGCCAGCATGTTCGTGTTGGTCTAGAAGCTGAACCCAGGTCTCCCTTGTGACCATAGCCTCATGTAACGGTGCCCTACCACTTGCACCATCATGGCTGCTTCTCTTTGAAAAATATTCAATATCTATCTTCTGTATGAAAATCTAAGCTCCTCAAGGCCAGGCAATTTTCACTGCTGTGTTCACTGTATATCTGCTTTGCCTAGAGGAGTTCTCAGCACATAGCATTTGTTTCCTTGTTGAATAAACTATATTTCATATAGTAGCTTATTACATTAACAAACAGCTAAAAATGTTTTAAGATTTAATGTTGAACCTTAACTTCATGAAGGAACATCTGGTGAATTGAAAATGCATAGTCTGGTATGTAGCTTCTAGATTTCTTGTCTTTATATCAGAAATCATAAAAATTAATAATAATAAAAAGAATACTTCTAATGTATTAGTTTTCTATTACTGCATAACAAGTCACCACAAACTTAGTTGTTTAATGGTTTTTTTCCTTTCTCATTTTTTAAATGGAAGTGAGAAGAACATTTAGTAGGGTTGTAGTGAGGGCTACATGTGATAAATTACATGCAGTTGACAGAAAGTCAGAAATCATCCCCAGAGGATATGCCCATGCCACAATCCCTTCTCCTCATCTCTCCCTCCTTTCAGAATTTTAGGCATACATGAATACACACTCAGTATGATTTTCAACCTGCCAGATCCAAGACTCAAACAACAGTCACCAATGTGAGATCCAGTGTCTTAACTTCCATACCACCTGCTGGCTCCCAAATAGTGGTTTGACCAACCTCCATTTATTACTTCATAGTTTTATGTGCTACAAGTGTGGAAATGGAGTGGCTAAACTTACTTTTCAGTGTCTCATGGGGGGGAAATCATGTTTTGGATGGACTTAATTCTAATTTGAGCTTGGGGTCCTCATCTAAGTTCAAGTCATTGTGGCTGAACTGAGTTCCTTGTAGTTGTTTTAGCTTTCTAGCTGGCTGTTGGCTAAGGGTTGTCCTCAGCTTCTAGGACTTCAGGTCCTAGCTTCCTGTCTTGTGACATGCCAGCTTACTTTTGAAAAACAGTACAAGAATATCTCCTTTTTTTTTTTTTGAGAGATTTTCGCTATAGGGCACATGCGCTCGCCAGAGAGACATAGAGACAGAAAGCGAGAAATCACCCCCCAGGGGGGATGGTCACACTGCAATCCCTTCTCCTCTGTTCTCCTCTCGGGATCTTGGGCATGCACGCACACGCGCCCGGCGTGAGTTTTAAGCTACTGGGTCCGGGACGCGAACTGCGGTCGACTACATGCGAGTCCAGCGACATAGCCATTACACTAACTGCTGGTTCCCAGAATATCTCATACTTTAGATCTCTATATTTTGATAAACTGTATTCTAAAAAATATAGATGAGCTGGAAGACTAAGTTCTTCTCATCAGAGAGAAACTGAGAAATCACTTTGTTGATGGTATCAAACAAAAGTGGAGAAAATGCAATTGAATTTGGATAAAGGAGTATTAAATGAGTAAATCTGGGAAGAAGTACTAACTTCCAGGATTTGTATTTACCTCCACAAAATTTCAACATAAATCACAGCTATGTGCACATCACATGCAGATGAAGCTATACTTCAACATGCATGCAAGAAAGTCAAAAACTTCACTTAGGGACTACTGAATACTGAGATATATTAGAGATGTTATGCTATTCATTACTTTGACAATTATTTTCTGGTTTATTTGGTTAAATGCCTTTCCTAAGGGCCTATAGCTGATAAGTGACTGCATTAGAATTCATACTAGGTCTTTCTGACTTTAGTGTCAGTTTCTCCTCCAATAAATCTTGCTACTTCTTTCTCCCTCTTTGTGTATTTGCTTATCTATTTATTTACTAATATATTGAATTTTTGAATGACTGTATAGTATTAATTTATTATATTCCATTTTTATTTGTTTTTATTTATCAACTAGTATTTTCAAAATTTTTGACCTTTGGCTTATATATA
>NW_006159908.1:1719414-1741044 GCF_000334495.1 Tupaia belangeri chinensis | reverse complement strand
TTTTATGTGTGTGTGTGTGTGTATATATATATACACACACACACACACATAAAACCCCTCTAATATTTAAAAATATTATTCATTTCTGGGGCCAGCAGATGGCATAGTGGTTAAGATGCTGGACTTCCTCATGGGCAACCGTGGCTCGAATCCTGTACCTGGCAGCTTGAAACTCACTCCAGGTATGTGTGTGTGTGTGTGTGTGTGTGTGTGTGTGTGTGTGCCCAAAACTCCAAGATGAGAATGGAGGATAAAGCAATGCAGCATGGCCACCTTCCTGGAAGGTGATTTCTTTGTGATTTCTTGCTTTCCATCTCTCTCTTTCTCTGTCTTTCCAGTGAGTGTACATGCTCTATAACAAAAATATCTTTAAAAAATTGTACATTTTTAACATTATGAGATAAAGAGGTTTGTAATTATATTGATAAGTTATTAAGGATCATGTATTCTTTAAGAGCATCCATAATAGAATACTAAATTTTGTATTTTTCTACAAACAAGAAAATATATGTTCAAATAAATAGGTAAAAAATAACTTATTAATGTATAAATTTAAAATATTAATGTATTGTATTTCTGTACTTCCTTAGTATGTTATTGTACTATTAACAAAAATATTTGGTGATTTATAATTAATAGAGGTTTATTTGACTTAAAATTCTATTGGCTAGACAGTCCAAAGGCGGACTGACCCTGACCTGGGGTTATGTTATAAAATGACCAACAGAAGCAGAGAGGATGGTGGGTTCATGCGAACAGAGAGACCTGGGGGCAGCCAGCTTCCATTTATAACAACCCAGAAGCTAACTGCTTCTCACAAGAGCTAGAACTCACTATGTCTCATAAAACAGCATTAATCCACTGAGGAGGAGGATGTTCTATGATCCAAACACCAACAGAAGGCCTCATGTTTCAGAGATCCTAACACTTCCCAAACCATTACACTAGTAACAAAATTCTAAAACATGAGACTTTAGGGAACAAAATATTACCTAAAACCACAGCAAGTATGAAATACATACTGAAAAGTAAGCAGAAATCTACTTTTTTGGGTCATCAAACATAGAAAAATACTTCTTTCATTAATTATTATTTGAATTTTTGCATTTTACAATTTTTAAGTGTATTATTTTTATATCCTCAGTGCTTAATCTTTTTTTTCTTTTCTTTCTTTCTTTCTTTTTTCTTTTTTAAAGAGGTTTTTACCTTAGGGTGTGTGCACTTGCCAGAGAGAGAATGAAAAGAGACAATAAGAGGGAAAGTATGAACCACCCCTCAGAGGGGATGGCCATGTCACAATTCCTTCTCCTCCATTCTCCTTTCATGATCTTGGGCACACATACACACACACACGTGTCCTGGAGTGATTTTCAAACAATCAGGTCTTGGAATCAAACCAGGGTCAGCCATGTGGGAGTCCAGTGACATTACCAGTACACCTTCTGCTGGTCCCCTTAATTTCTTAATTATGAGATAAGAGTGAAGAGTGCAGACTGCTTAAGAAAAACACTTCTCTATCAGTAGAACTACTTGTATGTGACTTGTTTTTGTACTATAAGTAACAGATTAAGTATAAATGACACAATATTTTCTTTCTGATTTTTGGTTTTGAAATGCTAGAGACAATTCTTTTTGTTTGGTGGAATACTAATCAACTGAATGCAATTTTCAAATCTGATAAAGATGTTATTATAGCAAATTTGCAGATATAGACACAGATTAGAAAGATTTCTTCATTTCTACCTGTGGCTTTAATACTCTTATTTTTCTTACTATCTTTAATGAATAATTTATAATAATTTAAAATAATAATAATAATAACAATAATTTTAAATTTAATAAAGTTTAAATCCCCCTATATAACTGGCAATGTACATTTTGGTAAACTGAATGTATGCTCATTTGACAAGCAGTGAGAGAATCTCAAAACGTTAATTTTTTTCTTTTTTAAACAGATTTATTCTAAATTAATTTTAAAAGAAAAATTAAAATGAACACATTTGCCATCTTTACTCTCATTAACCTCTGAATATTACAAATCAGTGTTGGAGGGTAATTTTTTTGCTTGTTTTTAAGAGAGATTTTTTTATATACGGTATATGTGTTTGTGAAGAGACAGAGAAACACAGAAAGCAAGAAATCACCCCCTAAGGGGAATGGCCATGCTGCAGTCCCTTCTCCTCCATTCTCCTCTTCAGATTTTGAGCATGTACACACACATGTGCCCAGTGAGTTTTAAACCACCAACTCCAGGACTTGAACCATGGTCGACTGTGTGGGAGTCCAGTGACATAACCATCCATTTGCTAGCCCAAGGGAATAAATTCTTTACAATAATAGATATCTAGTTATAACAGGATGTATCTAGTCATATAACCATAAGGCATGCATTAAAAATTCACTTTGAGACTTCAGAGAGCGATAAGCAAAATATTCTGTAAAGCTTTGAAATATTAGTAGCATTTGAATGTTGACAAAGGAAAGAAATGGGCTTCCAGGCAGAGAGAAAAGTGTAAAGAAAGACTTGGAGACCTTTACATATGTGGGGTTATATAGGAAATGAAGAGGCACTCAAGTTGCCTGAGGCTCTGCCAACTCAAGAAGTAGGAAATAAATTTTACATAGGGGGAAAAAAAAGGAAAAGAAAACTAGGAAAATATCACAAGAATTGAATGCTTGGTTAAAGTATCTATTCATTAGGGTCTGGGGAGATAATGAGAATTTATGAGAGGTTGGTGCAAATTATTCTCCTCATGTTTGGCATAACTTGGCTCATGCTTTCCCTTAGCCTGGTTATTTTTAACTCTCCTATAAAAGTATAAGTGTCTCATATTTACAGGAAAGACATTAGAACATTATTCAAGACATTTATGCTACCTTTCACCCTGATATTACTATTATTACTACTTTTAACTTTTGTTATCCCCTTTTTGATGACTTTTCTTTTCCTTATTCACAAATTAATATTAAATTACCGTTTTCTGTAATTCACCTTGGAATGCTAAGCTAACAAATTCAATCTTTTCTTTGGGCTCATAATTTTTGGGGGTGTTATTTAGGTACCTATAAGGAGTTCTTTTATTTTAGTAAATGTTTTATGCTGTTTATACTAAGTTGTAGTTAGAGGAAGATAAGGGATAGCCAAGTCTCTAGTCCATGTACATTATTACTGAGTTCAGATTAAGATCAGTGGTCATGTCCATGATTCAGCCGATGGTTCAATGTAACACCAGAAATCAGCCCTAAGTATGAGGATACAGGTGAAGAGAATCTGTATCTATTTACATGGAAACATTTTTGGCATAAAGCCTAATGATTACATAATAGTATTATGTAACAAGACATTTTTATGCTTGTGCATGAGGTAAATTTCAAAGAACTATTTAATAACTCACCACTATAATCTTTTTATTAAATAATAAACTATATTTTTGTTGTTCACACTTATCTGATATAGTTTTTCAAACTTACACAGTGAAGTCATAGATTTCTGAAACACAGGAGCTACATTTGATAATATTAACATCTGGGAACCAGCAGTTAGCGTAATGGCTATGTCGCTGGACTCCCACGTAGTCGACCGCAGTTCGAGTCCCGGACCCAGTGGCTTAAAACTCACGCCAGGCGCATTTGCGTGCATGCCCAAGATCCCGAGAGGAGAATGGAGGAGAAGGGATTGCGATGTGACCATCCCCCCGGGGGGTGATTTCTCGCTTTCTGTCTCTATGTCTCTCTCTGTCTGTCTGGCGAGCACACACGCCTTGTAGCAAAAACCTCTCCAAAAAAATAATATTAACTTTTGTCTTTTTGTCAAACATAAGATGTATTTCAAGTTAATGGCACCAATAGCAGCATTTTGTTTTTTATTTTGTGTCAGAATTTTTATCTCTGATGGGAATTTTTCTGAACAAAATTGATTGATAAACTCTATATTATTACTCAGTTTTAATCTGAGTTTACTATCCTAACTTAATTGATCCATAATCTTGAGCATCTGCATTTATAGAACACATTCATAAGCATTTTATAGAAGCTTCTGAAATAAATGTTGGGAACATTCACTGTTGTTTTTGCTTTTCTTTTTTTTTTTTCAAAAAGGTATACGTTTTATTTTGTTTTGTTTGTCAAGTCAAGTACAGATAAGTAAGGCAAACTGACTATACATCATTTTCAAAGGATATAGTTGTGTATTATTGTTGATGGAGGTTAATATGGGATAATGAAGTAGTGTTAATTCTATGAGGGCACAGACTTAAATGAAAATTTTTAAGAATAGCCTGTAGATTTATTACTCATCATCCAGTCCAAGAGAGAGACAGATAAAAAAATAAAGCAGAGCATAGAATACTAGCTAGGTCATCATTTGAACAAAGATCAAAGTTCTGAAGACTGTATGGGTCCACCCTAGCCGTGGAATTGTGAGGAGAAAAAAAACAAACAAACAAAAACTTCATTCCTAATCTTACCTTTTCTTTTCTTTTCTTTTCTTTTCTTTTTTTGAGACCACTCACTCATTCAGCAGTGCGATTGACAAGAGTCATCAGCATGATTTTAACCCTGTGTCCTTGCAACCTACCCTTGAGTAACCTTTTGTTCTGAGACACATCATGATTGAGGAACTTGAGGACTGTTTTTCTTTAATGTTCCTCCAAATATTTCAGCAGCTGTCAGAGAGAGTGATAATACTCTGGATAGGGACCGTCTGTGCATTTTTCAGTGACAGAAAACTCTAGAAATTGTAAATGCTACGTTATGCACCTTGTTAAGTGCCATAAACCTGCCAACACACAGCTGCCAAGAAATCATTGAACATGCAACCATGTAGTATCTTTCCTTTTACTTCTAGTTCAAATACTGTGTGTGTGTGTGTGTGTGTGTGTGTGTCTGTGTGCATGTGACTTACTGTAGGCTAGCTCAAATACTGTCTGTAATGTAGACTACCCCCAATACTATGAATACTGCTTCATTATCCCATATTAATCACCACAGGCAGTAATAAACAATATCCTTTTAATATTATGTAGTATTTAGTCAATCTACTTTACTAGTAGTAAATACATACTTGCACACAGGTGGAATTAAAGGGTGGGAAGCCCACATTCCTGATGAAGAAATCCCCAGCAGGAAGGAAAAGGAACATTCTTAAATCATCTGATCTGATTACCAACCTATGTTCATTTCTATTAAGAATATATGAGCAGAACCAGCAGATGGCATAATGTTTATGTCGCTGGACTCCCACTTAGTCAATTGCAGTTCAAGTCCCAGACCCTGTGGCTTAAAATTCACGCTAAGCGTCTGTGTGTGCATGCCCAAGACCTGAATGGAGAATGGAAAAGAAGGGATTGCAGTGTGGCCATCCCCCCAGGAGGGTAATTTCTCATGTTCTGTCTCTCTGTCTTTCTGGTGAGCACACGTGCTCTACAGAAAAAAAATCTCTCTTTAAAAAAAAAGAATACATGAGAAATTAGTCTGTGTCCAGTGACCTCTGGACTCTGCTCTTTAACTTAGAAAGGTGGTGAAACACAAACCTGCTTGCTCAATTCTAATCTGTGCTCATCACATTCCTAACTCTCATCTACTCTGAATACTCTGATTTTAACCAGAAGTTTTACCACTAGACTTGGTATTAATAGGTTCTCTGTCTAGACCTATGGACTTCAGCTTTATATAAAGTTCTTTGCTTAGACTCATTCTATCAGCTATGAGAGTTTCTTAGTTCCTAGAATAAGAAATGTTCAGTGAGGTCTCTGACCTTGGAAAAAATCAATCTTTCTCTTACTGGTCATTTAGATGCCCAAGATGATCAGCCTATATTTAACAATTTGGGATTTAAAAATAAATTATGTTTGTCTTCTTGTATTCATTCGTTACCTATTAAGAATACATCTCAAAAAAGACATTTGCTTTTTTAAAGCTATTTTAAGAATTTATTCATGGAACCAGCAGTTAGTGTAATGGCTATGTTGCTGGATTCCCACGTAGTCAACCGCGGTCCGAGTCCCGGGACCCGGTGGCTTAAACTCACGCTGGGCACATATGCGTGCATGCCCAAGATCCTGAGAGGAGAATGGAGGAGAAGGGATTGCGGCGATGCCATCCTCCCTGGGGGGTGATTTCTCGCTTTCTGTCTCTCTCTGTCTGTCTGGTGAGCACACGCGCCCTATAGCAAAAACCTCTCCAAAAATAAAAAGAATTTATTCATATACTATGTTAATGTCTATAGAAAAGGTTACTTGATAAACTCATAATTTGAAGGGACTTAGAAGTTGACCTTCATCCTTAAATTATGGCATTTGCTTTTTTGAGGCAAAAGAATTATATCGCCACATGCAAAGAGTTTTAAATGAAATATAGAACTCAATAATTCAATAAGTCTGCAAATTAAATGACACTCTAGATCAGATTCATGTAAATCTTGTATAGAAAAGTTTGTTGTTTAAAATGCTATTTTTGATTTTTAAAAATGTGCTTCATATGTAGTATGAACATTAAAATAAAACAATTCTGAATTAGGAGCACTGGATTAAGTGCTGATTCTCCCACTTACAAAGTACATGGTCATAGATAAACAACTCAATCTTCACATCAATTTTGTCACATGTAACATGCAGTAAAAATATAACAAATTAATAAGATAATTTTGTATAGTGCCACTATAATTCCAAATGTCTTGTTGGTATATAATTTCTATTTCCTCTTTATTTTATTTTTAGGTTTTTGCCGTAGGGCAGATGTGCTTGCCAGTGAGAGACAGAGAAAGAGAAAGTGAGAAATCACTTCCTGGGGGTGTGTGTGGGGGTGGGGAACATGCCACAATCCCTTCTCCTCCATTCTCTTCTAAGGATCTTAGGCACACACACACCCTGTCTGTGTGATTTTCGAGATACTAGGTCTGGAATTCAAACCATGGTTGGCCATGTGCGACTCCAGTGCTTTAACTACACACCAACTGCTGGCCCCAATTTTTCATTTACTCTATGAAACCAAAGTTCTGTTAAAATAAGCACAGTGATAACATTGTCAGGTTTTTTTTTTTTTTCTTAAATGATACATTATTGAACATTTTAATTATACAATGAGACTATTAAGCCATATTCTAAAAGGCAATTATTAAAAAATGTATATGAATATTAAACTACACTTATAACACAAGTTAGAATATTTCCCCACATAAGACATTTTTTTCTTCCATATTAAGATCGCAGTTAAACAAGTTGGAGAATGCTGCCCATTTTTTTCTTTTTTTTTTTTTTTGTTCTTGGCCTCATCCGGTATAACCATACACTGTGTTTTGTTTCCTTTTTTTTTTTTTTTTAAATTTTTTTTCCTTTTCCACATTTTTCACTTAGAACTTCCTTCCTTGTCCCTGAGACATTTTTCCAAGCTTCCAGCTCAAGGACTCTACATTGTAATGTCCCTCAAATGACCACACGGATGATATTGGTAGATACGTATTATAAGAGAAAAAAGGGAAGCAAAAAAAGAAGCCCTATCCTAGTCTAAAGGAAACATCTGGTCCCTAACATAAGTATGTGCTAAAAAAGAAATACAGACCTGTGCAATTTAAAATTTAAGTTACTAATGACAACAACATAAAAATGGGTGAATTGAGAAGTTAAGTTTCAAGATCTAACTCTTAATCAAGGTTTACATAACAATACTCCTTCCAGGAAACTTAGAGACCCTAAGAGACTGACTCTCTGTTATCTGAAGACTAATTGCATGCAGAATTCATAAGGCAGAATGTACTTGATTTTTTTTAATGAACCAAGGAGCACAGTTGGCTTGTTCAGTCTTCCTGTAAACTTCTATCTTCCTGTAGAGCTCAAAGTCAACTTTATACTCATCTTGTTCAGAAGATAGGATCTGAAAATCACTTTTATTGTTATTTTCTTGTCTTTTGACTTTGTATTAGGGACACTATCACAGGTAAGGGAATAAACAAAGGCACAGTAGTAAAATGTGATGCTCTGTGAGGCAGGCCCACATGAGAAAGTTGAAATTCAGGTCTAGAGACCTCCCTGAGTATACTGAACACATGTATTCTCATGAGCTGGGCTATCTGAAGCTAGAGGTGGATCATGGCTTCAAGACCTCATCAGGCATGCTGCATCTCTATTTCTGTCTAACTTTCTCAGTCTTGAAGTAAATAAAAAAATTAAAAGAAAAAGTGGAGGAACTAGCAGATGGCATAATGGTTACATTGCTCGACTCCCATGTAGTCAACTGAGGTCAAGTCAGTGGCTTAAAATTCACACTGGATACATGTGCATGCGTGCCCAAGATCCAAAGAGGAGAATGGAGAAGAAGGGACTGTGACATGATCATCCCCCCTGGGTGGTTATTTTTCACATTCTATCTCTCTGTCTCTCTCTGTCTCTCCAGTGAGTGCATGTACCCTATAGCAAAAATCTCTTTAAAAAAATAAAAATAAAAATAAAAAGGGAAGAAGAAAAAATGAAAGTAATGGTCTAATGACCCCATATGACCACCCCACCAACTCCCACTTGGATCAACAATTTGTCATTTGCATAGTAAATCACTTTTAGATATTCAATTTAAAAGGTCATAAGTAGGAAAGGGCACATGGAGGATGAATAATAAATGAACTAATATTTGAATATTAGAAATTATAAACTAAATCAGAAATTAGATTATAATCATGAAGACCAGGGTTAGGAGTCTCTAGGACAGGAAAAAGGTCACTAATTTTTATGTTTGTTTTGCACATGTGCCAATTAACAACTCTGAAGAAATTGATTTATTTTATTTAACTACAGCATGCTTGTGGTTTCAATAGGCTATCTGTGGGATCAAAGGGATGATAGAAACCACTAAATCCAAAAATGTCACCTCACATGAGAGCTCCATTTCAGTGCCAAATGTCAAATAAAGGCTTTATCACATTATAGTATAAGTTCCCCTAGAGGTTTGGTTTATTATTTTCTGGTCACACCTCAGTGCTAGTAACAACTAATGCAAACTAATAGAGCTAATATAGAGTGGCCATCTTCAGAGAGTAGAATAAATAACACATACTTTTTTCAATTTTAATTATTTCTCTAATTGTGTATAAGGTGCATGTTCACCATTATAGAGGAAAACACATATATTAATTTTTGTGGTGTGTATATTTGTGTGATGTTGAGCTAAATTAAATCACACATATGGCAAATGCAAAACATTCGATACTTTTTGCTCCTGATTCCACAGTCATTGGACGTTAACTCCATCACAGTCTCCTGATCTTTACAAACATTGAGTTTATATCTTCAAAACATAAATTAGGGTGGGGCCAGCAGGTGTGTGTGGTTAAGGTGCTGGACTTTCACATGGCTGATCACACTTGAGTCTTGGTCCTGGTAGCTTCAAAATCACACCAGGCATGTGTGTGTGCAGGCATGCCAAAAGTCCCAGGAAAATGGAGGAGAAGGGACATATTTTTACTATGGCCATTGCCACTGGAGAGTGATTCCTCACTTTCCATCTCACCGTCTTTCTCTCTCTGGTGAATGCATGTACCCCATGGCAAAATCTTAAAAACAAAAAAACATAACTTAGGGCTTATATTGCCTCAATGTATACTTTACTCCTATTCTCATACTATCAGTAGTACATCTACTCCCACACTGCATTTTACATTTTTTGTTTGTTTGTTTAGCAAAGTACTAACACATTAATCATCTCCTTTTGACCTTATTAAGCCTCCCACATAAGGAGCACTATGGTGAGGATTATCACCTGGACAAGGAAGCTATCTTATTTATCATTCAGGCATTATTCTTTCTCCTAGCTGCCAGACCAAATGAGATCGAATATCAAGATTTAGTGGATTATAACATCCTTCTTTATCCTAATTGCCAATTTTTGTTTTATCCTTATAACTTCAGTTCCAGATGGGAAATGAATGTCTAATGGATCACCCATGAATCTGTATTTTCCAAACACTGTCATTAAATTACTTCTCAGTATCAGTTGCCTCAACTAATCTTGTAGGATCAACAACTGCATTTTCTTATGTATGCATAACAGGTATCAGCATTCTGTACTATTGAAGGTTAGATTGTGGTTATGGATTCCATACTTAACCTTGGATGGATCAGCCTATAAATTTCAAATTGAGATACGCAAAAGGCCTGAAATCAAAATCAAACATTTTTACTATGGTCTATAGATATTTGTTATCATAATCCACAACAATAGTGGACAAAACGTTAACACACTAATAGGTATTTAGAATATAAAAAAAAATATTCTCTCAACCCCCTCACCCCCTCACAGAATGTGGATCCAGAAGAGGTCAAGCCTAAATAATGAATAAGGAGAACTGGATTGATATGGTCGGTATGATTTCTTTTATTTCTGTCACTTCATCAATATTTATTTATTTATTTATTGTTAGTGGCCCCAGGCATGTACATGAGAGAGAGACTAAGCACCCCTGACTAGAGCTTGGTTATTCCACAGTTTTTTTCCTCCATTTCCCCATCCCATCAGGATTCTGTGTTTATGCATGTACATCCTGGGTGAAGGTGACAGAGCCAGGACTCAAACCTCAATCAGCCATGTAGGATCTACCTTCCCCTGCACAGTGCCTAACTATGGTTAGGAAACAGTATGGAAACAGTCCTTCTTAAAATCTTAATAATATTAGTTTTCTTAAAGTTTTTCATGGTATATAGTAGTTGATCTTAATAAAAATACAAATGTCTATTTATTTATATAATAAGTAGACCTGACACTATACGAACAATCTGCTTTGATTGTTCTTCACAACTACTTCATGAGTATTACTCCAGTTTAAAAGATTGGTGTTCACTACTCCAGCAGGTGGAGTAGTGGTTAAGGTACTGGATTCCCACATAGTCAACTGCAGTTCAAGTCCTGGACCCAGTGGCTTTAAACTCACCTTGGGTGCATGTGCATCCATGCCCGAAAGGAGGAGGATGGAGGAAAAGGGATTGTGGTGTGGCCATCCCCCATGGGGATGATCTCTAATTTCTGTCTCTCTGGTCAGCGCACATACCTTATAGCAAAAATCCTTCTCGATAAAAAAAAAAAAAAAAAAAATTAGTATTCACTCAGTTTGGAGGGACTTGATCACACAATTGTATTTAGATGCTTTAAAGACTTAAGAGATGAAGACTGTCAAATCATTGCATTCACAGACCTTACACTCTTTTTTTTTTTAACTTTTCATATCTTCCTCTCTGGAAGTGTCATACCAAGAAAACTAGTTTTCAAGTTCAAGAACTTGATTGAAAGAGTAGAGAGGACAGCTTGAGAACAATTGCCTTCCACCTGGGAGATCCTATAAATGAAAAGGGAATACATTTCCTCCCTAGAGAAATCAAGCTGTAAATAAGTAGAATGAGCTCATATCCTAAATTCTCCAACATCTAGATGACTCTTATACACCCTAATCTCACAATGCTTCTTTTTATAATCTTCATGTTATTTATAATGTGTTAGGAACTTATTGAAATGTCTTTACTGGGGTTGAACAAGATTACTTTTTAAAATATCCTAATTTAAGGTCATTTCAGAAGAGACAGGTAGAGCTCTTATTGTTTTTCCCAAATGTCCCTTACCACAAACATGTTCTAACCTTTGAGATATATATATAAAATCATAGTGTACTGATCCCCCATCTTTGTCAAAGATGCAAAGAAAACTGAAAATTATTTCCAAGATGAGTAGAAGACAACAGCGCCTAAAATAGAGAAAACCTAACACGAAAGGGAATACTTTTCCTTTCAAATATTTAAAGCAAGTACTATCTTAGAGATGGTATGAAAGAGCCTTCTCGTACTTCCCAATCTTCCTATCATCCTTTGGAACAAAACCTGCAAGACTTTTCAGAGGAAAATGAAATAAAACATTATCAGTGAGTGAGGGAACCAAACCCTCACACAGCAGCTAAGTGTCTCCAAGCTCCTGCACGAACGTTCTAATTTTAGGGCACATAGTCTATGCTACCAAAGAAATGTCTCTTTCATATCTTTGATTACAGATCAAGTGGCTAACAACTTGTCACATAATTAGATTCTGGGTTTTATTTGAACCTCTTTTCATCAGTAAACACTTTATAACCTGTGGTTACAGAAGAACCAAACAGACAATTCTTCTCCTAGTGCAACACTGAGACGATCCAGTGCTTTTCTCCTTTTCCCCTTTCCTCCACCGTATTCTTTTGGCCCTCCCTGCTTACTCCGTCCTGTGTCGCTGTATCTGATTACATGATTGAGGTGCTTATGCAATGTGCTGGCACACCTCCTGCCTGCCTGGCATCTTGGCCAGCATGCTTAGGGCAGAGATTATCATGGGGATTTCTGACTGGATCTATTTAAAATGATGGAGCAAAATATACAATATCAAGGACAAAGTACTAAAGGTGCTTGGGAAGCAGAGAAAAGGAGAGAGAGAAAAAGGAGAACAAAATTGCAGTAGCCAAAGTGAAGAAATGGATCGTGCAAGTAAACATAATCATGCCTTACTAAAATGCTACCGCCCAACCAGGGTGACACAGATAGTAGGGGTGCTGCTTTGTGATGCTAGAGGCCTATGAGAAGGCTCTGAGTTCATGTCCTAGTTCTATCTAAACATGCTGGGCTTGTCCATGAATGCCTGCAGAGATGGGAGAGTAGAGATCCAAAATGAGGATCAATGGTATCGCTCTCTCTCTCTCTGGAAATAAAAAGTAAACTTATAGAGGCCAGCAGGTGGTGTGGTGGCTGAAGATGCTGGACTCACACATGGTGGACCGCAATTCGAGTCTCAGGCCTGGCAGCTTGCTTTCTCACTTTCTCTTTCTCTGTTTTTTTTTGTCTTCCTCTGGTCAAATTAAAATAAATAATAATAATAATAATTAAGTTAAATAAAATAATTCTTTAAAAAATATTTTAAATAAACTTGCAAAATCAATGCAATAATATGCCTAAAGTCTCAATTGTAATTATAGCCCATGAAAAACAAGAGAGGGAGACCTAGATGTTTTCTTTTTTCTTTCTTTCTTTGTAAAAAAACCATAAAGTGAAGTGATTATTTTATAACTGTATATATTTACATATATGTTTAATGGTGCCTAGTTGTTTTATAATGTATGTTTTGATATTTGTATACACTGTAGAATGATTAGATCGAGCCAATGAACATATTCATCACATCAGTTTTTGGTGGCAAGAACATTTAAAATCTACTCTTGTAGCAATTATTCTTCCTGTCTAACTGAAACTTCATAACCTTTAACCAACAGCTCCCCAACTCTCAGCCCTTGGTCCCTGGTAACCACCATTTCACTCTCTACTTTCATGAGTTTGACTTTCTTAGATCTCATGTACAAGTGAGGTCTGTGGTATTATCTTTATGTGCAAGATATTTCATATAACAGGTTCATCCATGTTGTTACAAATGATAGAATTTCTTTCTTGATGCAACTTCTGTGAAGAAAATCCATAGGTACCTCCAAAAAGTAACCTCGGCAAGCTCTCTGAGCCTCGGCTTTCCTTTCCATTGAACAGAAATAAACACATACATCCTGCCGATGTTACAGCCTTGTCCTTTACTATGGCATGGCCTAGTACCCATAATAAGTGAGCACCCTGAACAAAACCCTTGTGTACCTAAAACACCCAGGGCTCCTCCTACAAAAAAAATCTGTGTAAAGGAACTCTATTTCGATTCCTTGAGAAGTCTCGTTCTTGTGAAAATCCTTTATTTTAGAAGTGTCCACTTTTTACCAAAACTCTGTGTCATTTCCCTTTTTTTTTTTTTTTTAGAGATTTTTGCTATACGGCATCAGTGCTCACTGGAGAGAAAGAGAGAGAAATCACCACCTGGGGGGATGGTCAGATCGCAATCCCTTCTCCTCCATTCTCCTCTTGGATTTTGGGTACATACTCACACATGCCCAGCATACCTCAAACCACTGGGTCTGGGACTCAAATCGCAGTCGACCACCTGGGAATCCAGCACCTTAACCACTATGCCACCTGCTGGTCCCTGTCATTTCCATTTGTTGCCTCTTTTGAAAGAAAAAAAAAATACATTTAACACTGTTTATATAGCATTGACAATAGGCAACACTTAATTCCTGGAATAAGGCTATTAGTATTTTAAGACTTAATGTTAATTAAAGGGCTCTTTTCATGTCATAGCTAAAGCTGTGTTTTTAAGTAGTGCTATTCTTCTCAATTCAAATAATAAAAGAAGGTAAGGTCAGGTATTGATGCAAAAGGGAAGTGGTCAAAGAGGTTCGTATGGGGAGAAGACGAGAAATTATGAACTGAAAGCAGGAAAATCTGCAAAGCTGGAGTTGTGACACAGAAAAGGACACAATGCCACTCTACTCTCTGCAGTCTGGTTCTCTTGGGTGTCTGATATTCAGAATCTGAGGTGTCCAGGCCCATGTTCAGTACAGTTTCGAAGGACTGTGTAAGTGAGAATAGAGAGAAGACTGGAAAAGGGGCAGGAGAGCTACTTTACATAAAAATTGGGATTGCCCCATAGCCTAGCAGTTAAGGAAGCCAGGTCCCACACAGCCAACCAGTTTGAGATGATCATGGTGGCCTGAAAAAAACACACCTGGGGCACCAGTAATTAGCATAATGGCTATGTCACTGGACTCCCATGTAGTCGACTGCACCTGTAATCCTAGCTAACTAGAAGTCTAGAACAGAGGATCATTATGGAGAAATTCTGTGAAAAAATATATCTCCTATCTCTTATGAAATAAAGAAATCATGATGCATATATAGATGACTACATTAAACTTAGGGAATAATGATCCCATTTTGTGGAATATTTTAGCATTTATTCAACCGCACTTCTTCTTTCTTACAGGTATGAAATTATAGTCATCTATTACATATTCATTTATTCTAGAAATTCTATTAAGCCAATTCTATAGCCCAAACATGGAGGTGGCATGGTGGTTGAGGTGCTGGACACTCCCATACAACTGACCGTGTTCACATCCTGGCCCTGGTGGCTTCCTTTCTCACTTTCTGTTTTGTTTTATTTTCTCTCTCTCTGGTCAAATTAAAATAAATTAATGAAGTAACGAACAAATAAAATTAAATACTTCTTTAAAAAATTAAAGAAATAAAAATCATATATATATATATATATACACACACATACACACATATAATTGCCTTTAAGAAGTTCACAGTCTGGGCAGGGAAACAGGCATAGAGAAAGCAACATTCATACAAAATAGCATGACTAGCACAGGGACAGAAATATACACAAAGAGTATTAAGGATATGAATGTCCCAGTTTTAAGAAGCTTGGGACGGTATCTTTGAGGAAGCAACACTTGAATTGAGTCTAAAAGGGTGAGTAGGACTAAAGCCAGGAAACTAAAGACTCTTTCGCACATCAAGGCATTCTTAACAAAGAATAGCAAAATAATAAGCATACGTGCATCCTGTTTTTGCATGTCAAAATTATTGAACTAAAGCCTCTTCAGACAATAAATATTCATTGGTGACCATGTGTTCAATAAACCAGACTAGATAAAGTTTTAAGTTTTCTAAATTAAAATTGTTAAAACATTATTACTCCTTGGAAAATAGAGGGTTACTGAGAGCTCGACCCATTGACAAAACTTAGTCATAAGCACGTAAAACACACACTGAATAGAATTCTAAAATATCCAGCATAGAAAAGCATAGCATAAGCTGTAAAATGTATATACTCTTCAAGGCATCTTAAATCCACTCTTTAGATTTTTGTTATTAAATTAAAATCTGTTTACTAAATTCCATCTCATCCATTCCTCCCTATGGTTTAACCTTTTCATATGTTGCTAGATGCACTTTGTTTTCTGACTTTCAGATCAGTATATTCTGTGGTAAACTAGTTTGAATGGTGAGTCACTCCTCCCTACAACTTCTATGGTAGAAAGAAATATCAATAGATGGAAATCATACTCCTTCAAAAAATTTCAATAAAAACTACATCCTGTTGGGTCATCAGGAAAGTCATGATGCATTTTTGCATAGAAAAACAGAAAAATATGGTTTTCATGACTTTTCTGATGACCTAATAAAAGCAGTTATGAGAACACCACCTATTTATCCATAACACAATCTGTACGAGCTGACATGAATGATGATGACGTGAATGAGGCTAGCCCTAAGACTTACCTTGAGCCTTTATTTTAAAAATCTAATTCTTTCTAAAAGAAAAATACAAGAAGCTTTCTTATTGATTCTTTGACTACATGTGTTGCAGGATGAACCTGTTTTGAAAGAGTAGATTATTAATGTCCCATTTAGACAGGAACACGGTTAAGGAATTTACTATCAGAAACACAGCTGCCACTGTGTATGTGAATACGTGTGCTTCTCTTTGATGTCAAGTTTTTCTGATGAGAAGAAAAACTATATTCTTTTTAGAATTCGGATATTTTCACTGTAGGACAAACCTATTTTTAAATTGGCATATCAACACTGTTAGGCTCCAAGTGACATTCCCCATCCTTTCTGAAATAACTGTATGTAACTTAATCAGTCCCCTTGGTTCTCAGACACTGTGTTCCCTTAATAGTTATCAATGGGACCACTTATCTCACGAAAGGCTTGACCCCTTCTAAGATTTAAAGAGGGCTGGTTCATGGATTCTAGGTCATGGGTGAGGATAGTGTGTTCAGCCAAGCCATAGTCATACTTGTTCTAGAATAGTTCTTGTTGTGATAGTGTTCTTACCTTGGTACTCTGGTTTTGAATAATTAGGTTCATACTTTTTTCTTTATAAATCCTTCAAGGGCTTAGACTCTTTGCCTGAAAAAAAATCACTTTGAAAGGACTAAAGTCACTGAACTTAGTTTCTTCTAACAGGGCCTTTGGCAACTGCTGTACATATCCCCTAATATAAGAACATATGATTTTGTTTTCTTTCATGAAAGAGGAAGCAATAAGGAAAGAGAGAAAAAGAAGAGGGACAGACAGAAGTATTCTCATCTCAACAGGGTCTTAACGTCTTATGATCTCCTTGGCCCAACCTCCCATTACCCAGGATCACAGGCATGCCGCACCATGCCCAGTGTGTTAGGCTGGTCTAAGAACTGAACCCAGGCCTTCCATGTGACTCCTAGCGCAAAAACAATGATGTTGTCTATGTGCCACCACACAGCTGGGCTAATATTATTGCTTATCTAGGCACAGAAACAACAGCGGCCCAGAAATTCAGGGCACCATGAAGATACCACCATTGAACATTATGGTAATAATCAGAATAGGAGACAAAAGCAGCCTCCTAGAGCTTTAGTTCAGATCAATGCTCTCGGATTCACCCGTGATGGTGACAGGAAGGAAGACAACCTCCATGATAACTGAGCTTAAATAAACCTACAGCCCAAGGGGTTGGAATCTCAGTCTAATTTGAGTTAATATAAACAAGGCATAGAAATGTGACATTCATTTTCTGCCTACGAAGCCTGTCTCCTGCTGTATACCCACTAACATTGAAGGTGCCAAGTCTGAACCTTTTTTCTGCTAACTCCTACCAAGTGGTTATGCAATAAGGGCTTAGCAAGTAAACATCTCAGGGAGTGATGAAATATTCACCAATAACTCACCACTCAAGTCTTCTACCTTTTTCTGTCTTGGAACTTGGGCTCCCAGTGAATATAAAGGTTCCCCATCACATCTGGTCACTGGCCCTGCCTCCAGTCTCTTTCTTGATGATGGGATACCAGCCTCTCAACTTTATATTTTTAAAATCTAACTACTCCCCCCATTTGCCCTCTCCTGAGCATCACTGTTTTCTATGTTCTTTATGTTGCCCTGTCCCTTTCATTTCTGACAACCTGAAATCTAACCTGCCACCAGAATGTTCATTTTTATGTTTTGTCTTATGCCTTGAGACACTATAATTCTGATATACAACTTCTCCATCCTTTTCTCATTTTACTCTTGATTCAGCCTGATCTCTCCAATACCTTACTAACCTGCCGGTCTTTGACACTAAATGTACAAACTACAACTAAATAGCCATCCTTCCTAATATTCTAATGCTGCCTATTACTCAATGTGACATGGAGATGTTTTAAACTTACTAGGCTCTATAAATCCAAACTACATTAAATGTATTGGCATAAAGGAAACAGTATTAGTGATATGTATTTTGGGGTTTTGTTGATTTTTTTTTTTTTTTTACGATTTTTGCAAAAATCCGCATATGCTCTCTGGAGACAGAGAGAGGAAAATGAGAAATCACTCCCTGAAGGGATGACCTTATCCTCCATTCTCCTCTTGAGCTTTTGGGGCACACATGCACACACACTCACATGCTTCTCAAGATACCAGGTCCAAGTTTCAAATCATGGTTGGCCATGTGGGAGTCCAGTGCCTATGCCACCTGCTGGCCCCTCTTTAGTTTTTTAATTGCCAAGTAAAATTGTATATATCTGCTATCTACCATATGATGTTTTATAGTATATCTACACTGCAAAATAATGAACAGCCAGAATTTAAAAACACTGATCTGGTTACTAGACAGTTCAGGATAGATTATCTCCATCTGAAATAATCTGGTAATTCTGATGGAAATAATTATTCTAGACATACAAAAATGTAATATTAGCCAAAACGAAGGATAACCAGGGTCAAGAGTTCACTTTGCATATGTTGTTCCTTTCTATTCTAAGAAAAATAAAACAACAAACAATAAATGAAGAGCACACCTTAGAGAGTGCTTTTGGAATATTTCCCAAAACAAAATGAAAATACATGGTTAACATGATCTTTTTGCAATCAGAAATGGTCATTTAAAATCAGCCCATAGTTTTTTTGGGTTTTTGGTTTTTGGTTTTTTTTTTTTTTTCATTCCTACCTTGAAGAGGTAGATCTTAATTCCCTTCCTTTACAGTGTGAGAAGAACTGTGTAAAACTGCAACAAGCTATATAATAAAATATTTTACTCATCTTTCCCCAATCTGTCCTCAAACCATTTACCAGAATAACTGCACAAAATGAAAAGGAGAATATCCAGATTTTTTTCAGGGCCTCAAGATAAATTTGACATTGTTACCAGGAGACAAGCATGTATGGTTGTAGGGTGAGTAATGGGACCAGCAGTTAGCGTAATGGCTATGTCGCTGGACTCCCATGTAGTCGACCACGGTTCACATTTCAGACCTGGTGGCTTAAAACTCATGCCAGGCATGTATGCATGCGCACCCAAGATCCCAAGAGGAGAACGGAGGAGAAGGGATTGCAGCGTGGCCATCCACCCTGGGGGGTGATTTCTTGCTTTCTGTCTCTCTGTCTCTCCCTGTCTGGCGAGCGCACATGCCCTATAGCAAAAACCTCTCCGAAAAAAAAAAAAAATAGGCTGAATAATAAAAAGAATTTCAGATCCAAGTCCAAAGACTGGCTCTGTGGTTATTTCTTTGATCCTCATTTGCCAAACTGGATGAATACATTTTTGTAACAGGCAAAAACCCTTACACTGGTTCCTTGAACTATGGAGTAAGAGCCACTAGGTAGCAAAAATAAGTAAATGCCTCTGGACTTTCCCACCCCTGAAACTTCAGATACAAAACTATGTTCTAGGTAGAATTGCAAGGATTACTACCATCCTGAAAGATCTGTGGATAGAAACATGTTGTGGTTACCAGTATACTCCCAAGTCCTTTAAATGGTTCTTGCAAAAAGTCTAGGGATGGCAATAGTCTCTCATACACTTAACCACGTGGCCCCAATTTTATCTTATCTCCAATGTTGATGTGCTATTTTTATTTGAACACACCAACACAACATCTGGCACTCAGTGTGTGTCTATTAATGTAACAAATATATATTTTTTTCCATCTCCATAAATAAAGATTTTTTTTTTTTAATATCAACCTGCCTTTACATGGGAAGGGCAACAGTAAGTAAGCACTCACATGTATGGTCCAGGACTATGTTAAATTGTTAACTCTCTAATCACATCATAATATAGTATATGAGAGGTTTGATCAATTTTATATTCTACAGAATATGGTTCCAGTTCTATAGGGAGAAAGAATATGACATTATGCAAATTAGACTAGGCGAGTGTAAAGCATAAGAATTCTGGACGGCCTAGACACTGTGCTATTGTGACTCAGAATAATATGTTCTGTTCCTAGCAGAGTTTCAAAACCTCTTGGAATTTCCTAAGTGATTAGGAGAAAGGGCACTTTCTGTTATTGATAAAAACATCTTTCAACTGTACCTGAGTTTATATTAATGAGGTGATTTTTGGAAAGCCCCTAGATAACCATAGGAGAGGTCTGGTCTCCAGACATGTGACTAGAGAGTTAGAACTTCCACTTCCTCTTTCTGATCCCCAGCAAGGTGTGAGAGACTGGAGAGTGACTTAATCTCCAATGACTAAATTTAATCTGTCCCACCCATGTAATGAAGCTTCCAGAAAATCTATAAGGACAGGGCTTGATGAGCTTTTGTATTAGGGAAAAAGAATGCAACCACATGCCAGGAAAGTGATACATCCCAAAACTCCAGGGTACAGATGCTCCTATGCTCAGAACCCTTCTGAACTTTGTCCTAGGTATCTCTTTTATTCTTTTTTTTTCTTTTTTTCTTTTTTTGGAGAGGTTTTTGCTATAGGGTGCATGTGCTCACCAGAAAGACAGAGAGACAGAGACAAAAAGTGAGAAATTACCTCACTGGTGGGATGGCCATGCCATAATCCCTTCTCCTCCATTCTCCTCTCGGGATCTTGGGCAGGCACACATGCACACATGCCCACTGTGAGTTTAGGCTGCCAGGTCCGGGACTTGAACCATGGTCGACTACATGGGAGTCCAGTGACATAGCCATTAGACTAACTGCTGGTCCCAGTCCTATATATCTCTTCATCTAGCTGTTCATTGTATCTTTTAATACATCCATTGTAATAAACTGATAATCTAGTAATTAAACTGTTTTTCTTGAGTTCCATTGGCCATTCTGGTGAATGATGAAACATAGGGGTTTCTTGAGTTATATTATAGGACATCCATTCAATGTCCATGGAGAACTGGAGAATTGCTTGGTACAGGGCAACACACACACACACACACACACACACACATACACATCTGCAATCAGAAGTGAAGTGTTCTGGAAGTGTGCATATTGTGAGATTATGGGAAAACAGTGTATCTTTCATAAACACATTTGAACTAGATGGTAGAAGACAAGCTAAAGATTCATGGGCCACTCCATTAGAGAGTCTTTGGAGTCCAATACTAGGTTGATTTATAGAACATTTCCTTTTAAAATAAAGGACAGATTATTATACCTTGTGCCTGCTATAAATAAGAAAGGTTTACAGAATTTAGCTGGCCTATTTGGATTTTGGAAGCAGCATATATAACAATGGGTGAGTCAAAGCATTCACTGGTCTTAAATCCCTTTTACTATTTTATATACAGTTAAGAACTAACACTCATCAGGAAATGGAAACTGAATACCTCTCCATGCTATAACAACCTATCTGCTAGAATGAGAATATGCTTCATATGGCAGAGATTTTAGTCATTATATTTTAAACAAGTTTGTTTTTTCTCACTTCATATTGGGAAGGATTCAGGATACTTCTGTACTTTTGTTCATGGTTTATTGCTTTCAGTCTCATAGTCTAGGATTC